>NW_024885344.1:5428327-5523018 GCF_019232065.1 Centrocercus urophasianus
TTTTTTCCTTTTCTTTTTCCCTTTTTTCAAAAAAAGAAAAGAAAGTTTGACCCAAGTGTATCCCAAAATCCTCAGAAATCAAGAGGCAGATAAAACTAGACATCATTCCTGGGGTCTGTTTCTACTTTCAGATTATGACTTTCCTTATCTTTGCCTTAGGACACCAGTTAATCTCCTATCCCCAAGCCTCATCATTTCCTCGTGAGTTAGCAAAAATTTGTTAAACTCACCAACGAAGTATGTGTATCCATTCCCCCCCTAGTGGAAGATAAAAGCCTTCTGCTACTACAAATTACTTCATTAGCTCAAGTGCTAAACAGCTGTTAGATATTTCAAGAACCTAGCACCATTGATGATCCATGTGAGGATCCACAGAATTTCACAAGATTAAGTCCTCAGTGGGTTTTTTTAGTCTAATTTTTGTTCCTGTATTGTTGCTGAAATTAAAATTGGTTTACGTAGTTCTGACATGCCTCTCTTGTGCATTGGTATATGGAAACAATTCAAGTCTGTAATGATACAGTTCCTCATGTGAAGCCAGACCTTACTTAGTTCGTGGTGCTTAAAGCTCCAAGGATGTGTAGAAGGTAAAGGGATGTCCTCAAGTTTAGAGCAGTTAAAGTCTCCCTGTCTGATTTCTACCTTGGCTGCTTCTGCAGCATTTCAGTAGTGTTGAGAAAATGACATCATCTGAAATTTTCTGAAATGGATGTGGTTTCGTTTTTGTTGTTGTTTTCGTTTGTTTCTTCATTGTTTTTGGGGGGCTTTTTTTTGTTTGTTTGTTTTGCTTTCTTCTCTTGCCCATTGTGAAATCACATAGCAAGTGTGAGCTGAGCTCTTAATGCTGCAACTGAGGACACTGGGACCAAAAATATCCCAAGATGAGCTCTTCAATTAGGCTGTAAAACTGCCAACTGATCTATGTCAGACTGGCCACCCATGTTCTTTGGCTATTTTAGCTGTCACTAAAATAAAATCATTAGTAATTGTAAAGTGTCATGGACAGGTTGAAAAGACTAAAATATCTACACCAGTTCTTCATATGGAGTTAAATCAGCAGCTACTTCTAATTCAGAGATTCTGTAATACTTATTTCATTTTCCCCAATCCACACCTAGTTTCCACAACCTCCCAGTGTAACAAGTATCTAAAATTCTGCTGCTGTATAGTCAGAAGCAACCCTGTCTATCCAGTGGAAACCTGGGGGCAGTCAACCAAAGAGGGTTGGAACTAGGTGATCTTTCAGGCCCTTTGCAACTCAAGGCATTCTATAATTCTATGATAATTCCCAGAGAAGCATGTCACTGTTAATAGAGTTTAATTCAATATGCAATCATTCCTAAGACTGATTTGAATGGAGAAATTCCTGTCTATACCCATTAGAAGGCTTACTCCACTGAATTCTGCTAGAACCTAATTGCCCAAGAGAGTGATGCCTCCTGTTAGCTAATAGTCCATTCAGTACAGCATTTCTCAGAGAAGTAGGAGATACAGATGAAATTTTCCTGTTCTTCTGAAGTGGGTCATTCTTCAAACATTCACATCACAGGTTTACAAGGCATACTAGAAAGGGAGTATACAGGTACTGTTTCCAACAGAAACTATGCTACAACATGGAATGATGATGAGTACAAACTTTCTGAACAGGTGGTCTTCAGGCTGGATTAGAAAGTCCTCACCTCCACTACAGGTTCTTCATATTTTTAAATGATTGCTTATGAGAAAAAAAAAAAAAAAAAAAAAAAAAAAAAAAAAAAAAAAAAGCAAAGTAGATATTGCCTATCTTAGGCAGCAGCTGCTCATTAATTTCCTACATCATTCTAAACTACACATTCGTTAAGTGCCTGTAAGAAATTGTGTTTCACCTTTACTCCTTCTTGCCTGATAAAGTGAAACTTGAATGCATTTTTGCAGTGTGATGACTGTGAAGTACAAATTGGATTCCACCATCAGAGACGAAATTAGCTAAACCTGAATTTCTGAAATGTCAATGGAATGCTGAAGTAGTAAACTAATGAATCCTTAACACAACCGAAACAGTACACTGAACTCCTTTGTTGTCTCCTCTAGTCAAATTTGGAAAGTAAGAATGTAGTGTGCTGCACCAAGAATGACAGACGGACTTGTCTAAAGTGCAAAGGTATGCTTTCCTGTACCACTGATTAAGATTCTTAAATTTTCCAAGATGAAAAGACTTTTATCTTCAATAATCCTCTATGGGCAATCCTGGAGACCTACTGAATTTGACAGTTAATGTTTAGAATCTTCTGAAATATCTTTACATTCCGAACAGATACAGGGTCTGATCACATAATTCCAAGTTTCTGGAATCCAGTGTGAGGTCACATACTTTTTTTTGCACTTATTCACTGATACTAATGTAGGAGCCCAGCAGAAATTTTTCTGTCCACAACAAAAGTTTCATGTTACAGATCAGATTTGGATGGCGCATCATAAATAATGCATAGGGTCCTACATTGAAAAATGAGACTGTGAAGAACTGAAAAAAGACTAATTTTCAGTGAACACAATTCGTCATAGCTTTTAATGAGGCTGAAGTTCTGTAAGAAAAGTAGAACTTGGCTGTAGAATTAAAAGTGCTATGTAATTGAAACTTGTATCATACCATACTTGAAACTTGTATCATACCCCATGTAGGTACAGTGTGCAAATTTTTCTTGAAACAGAATCTTCGTTGTTGGCAGCTCCTATTTTCTTAATAGTCTTCTGCATTATTTTTAGCCAGTTTAGATAAAGAAAGTAAAATTTTAAAAATTTATATAAGGTTAAAATGCAGGTAAAGGACAATTCTATATATCTACTGACTGAAAAACGGACAACAGTCTACTGCCTGCCAGTCTTTAGAAGTTGGCTTCAATTTATTTTCTTCCAGTGATTCAAAAACACATAGAGATGACCTGTTTATTACAATTAGCATATCTATTACAGGGTATTGTACTGCATAGATAATCTTATCCATTTTACAGAGCTGTTTTGAGGTCTAATCAATATATTGGTCTGGTCTTGCTTTCCTTCTGCATTTTTAAGAGTAATTTGTAAACAAGTAGTGTGAAGACCACATGCTCCTGCCTAACACATACAACAGATTTTGAAATCTTCCCCTAAAACTATATTAAGAACTGAATATAAGTGATTTTAGCTAAAACCTCAGTACGATACTTTTATTGCCTTTACTTATGGCAATAAATCTGTCACTCCCTAGGCTGCCATTTTCAAATCAAGTGTCAATCATTTCCAATAGTCTTTATTAACTCTTCTTTTTTGCTGAAAGATCAAAGATAAAAGCTGAGCCTATGGCATACTATCAGATAGGAAATATTAATTGACTAAAGTATCTGAACATTTGGAGTAAATCTGAAAACAGAACGATCTGTTATATAAACTAATCTAATAGATTCCACACTTTGTATAGCCAGCCGCTGTCAAGTTACAGATTATGAAACCAAGTAATAAATCTTAATTTAAAAAATGTTTCTCCATTTGAAAAGCTTGAGAATTTATTTATCCTTTCTTGTTTTGATGTAAACTTGATTGAAGTTGGCAGAGCTCTCTGACCTGTAGGGGGTCTAGTATTCACTCAGATCCCTATGGGAGGCTGTGGATGAAGTCTCATAGAGGTCAATTGCAAAGCAAGTCATGTGATACATGCCTCTTCTTTGCATCACTTACTCTCATGCACACAACATGTAAATTGCTGGGACTGGTTTCTAAGATGGGTACTCTGAGGTGCTGAAATTCAGGATAGGGATCACGCTCACCTTTTCTGAAACTAGTAAAAAAAAAAAAAGAAAAAAAACTTTCCCACAGCTAAGTTTTAAATAGTTCAGGACACAGTTCATCCTGGGTTGCAATCCTTGTTATAGAGGAACAAGCACTCTTCTCAACAGTTAGCATTTAAATGGACTCCAAATACACAGCTTTCTGATATGGCTACAAGTACTAGACACCAGTACATTTCTTAAAATATGCCAGAAATCACTCTGATCACAGCAGCTGATTCAGCACATTTAACCTACCTCTTCTTGCATGGAAGTGTCCTTCCCTCCTCTCAGTAACAAGGAAGTGAAGCCCCTTTCTGCTTTCTGGGTATGGCTTGCCCATGCAACTTTAAATTTAAAAGACTGTGTTAACTTTTCTTTCCAAATTAATTTGTATGTGCATGTGTGTGAATATAACAAGGACAAGAGTTAAGGAATTTTTACATATATACATATATTTATATATATTTACAGAACAGAAAGAGACAGCTTGGTTAGGTAGGATTCCTTCGTTTTCTAAGTATAGGAGGACATTAATTTGTCATTTATAACACTCCTATTTAAAATGCAACAACAATTGTTGATTTATAACACTCCTATTTAAAATGCAACAACAATTGTTGTGTTCAGAATGTTTGAGTGACAACAGATTCACCAACAGGTACAGAAAACATTCTCAAGTAATTAACCAGCATAACACCCTCAAAAAAACCCCCACAAAACTGTAAGCATTAATCCATGAGATACTGCAGATTCACTGGGGTTTTAGATTGCTTTGGCTTAGCTCAAGCTAAAATATGGTGTGATAGAGGCCAACAATTAGATTAGAGAAGGGAGTGAACTGTGCTAATACACTGTGAAAAAGAAAATGAAGGAAGATGGTTTTTAACACATTATTTCTTCCTCATTTTTATAAAAAGAACAGTACATTACTTCTCAGGGGGCTCTGTTATTTTCAGGCATCCCATCTGAAGAAAGATATAATTATTATTATAAAAAAAGGAAGCAGACTCTTTTTCTAATGAGATATATCAGATTAAATATGGATAGCTGGAAACATTCTACAGAACTTAATAGCTTTCAATGAAAGAACTATACTGTCAATTCCATTAATTTTTCCTTAAGTTCTTTATTCCTCTGAAGCCATCATAATCAAAGTCTGTTTAAACTATTCCAGTATTATATGAATTCATTAATCACTCAGTCTGCTCAGTTCACTGTCCCAGATACAGAGAATTCAGTGTACAATTGTTTTTCTCATAGGGAAGCACCTCCTCTCAGAGTAACATCACAGACAGTCAGTTTGATCATGTTAGTGATCAGCAGATTCAGAGTTATATGATAGAATCGCAGATCATAGAAACATAGAATGGCTCGTGTTAGAAGGGACCTCAAGGATCATCACGTTCCAACACCCCACCACAAGCAAAGTTGCCAACTGCTAGGTAAAATAGTAAATAAGATTGCCCAGGGTCCCATTCTACCTGGCCTTAAGCACCTCCAGCGTCAGGCCATATTTATCAGCCCTCTGTATTTCACAACTAGGTATGATTTTCTGTGTTTGTAGGTTGCAAGAATTAGACAAATTCTATGTTTTTGTTTCTGTTTTTTTTTTTTTTTTTCTTCCAAAAGCTTGCATATTCTTAAATATTCTAACTAGCAAGAAAAAATTGCCAGTGGAAAACTACTCAGAGACATATGCTCTCCCCTCAATTTATTCAACAATTTCCCATTAGCATTTACATGGAGGGGAGAATAGAATGCAGAATGCAATAAAAATGTGTTTCACTAACTAAATAAATTCCTTTATATATTGTGGCAAGACAAATAAATAAACCCAAAGATTTACAAACAGTCACCTTGGCTGACATTTCACAGAGTTGGAGCCTTTAGCAATATTTTTTACTTAACTCCATCCTTGCAAAGCTTGATCTCTTTTCCCAAAACCTCATTTCTCAACTCTCCCCTGCTCTCCTCTTTCAGGCCCACTTCCCAGTTTCTCTCTTTCTTTTTCCTTCCAAGGTGTGATTGCTCTCTTTGCTCCCCAAAGTCTCCTTCCTTATTGTTTTGCTCTGCTTTAATGAGTCCAAGCCTTCGTTCTACTCCAGAAATTGCATTTACCCTTTTTGTTCCCAAGCACATCTGTCTCCTCCAAGCTTTCCCTCCTGTTCTGACCTTCCTGTACTTTAAGATATTTTTTGCCAAGTTTATTTCCCCTTTGTCTTTCTTTTTACTTTTCTGATGCTTTTTCTTCTCTCAGTGAACTAAAAATCTTACTCTTTTTTTTTTTTTTTTTTCTTGAGCAATGACAAGTTAAAATTTGAGAACTCACATTTGCAAGCACAATAAAATAGCAGCCCTTGTGGTAGTATTTTCACCCTAGTATGAGCAGGAAAGGAGACTGAAAAACTGAGCCAATCCAGACACCACTGAAAACAATAGAAACTTTCAAGACTTATCAAGTGGCATCTTGTCCTTAGCCAGAAATTCATACAGAAATGCATTTTGCCATTTGATTTTAAGCTTCCAATTTCTAATTCAGTTGTAAAACTTTATACTCAAATGCAGTGATGGATATAACATTACCTGTTTAAAATATTCAGATTTGATAACTTGATGTCATCTGTATGTTAATTCTTGCAACTCTCCTATAGACTTGTTATTTTTTTCATGATTTCCATTGAATATGACAGAAAAAACATATATTTTTCTGCCTCTAAAATGAGCAATATTCTTACTTTGTCCTTCACTGATGTATATTACTTTAAAAAGTACGTTAAAACTTAATATTTTGTGCAAAAATAACGTTACAGGCTATTTGCAGATTAGTTTACATTTTACTTTGCTGCTAAGAAAAGAATGAATTTGTATCAGATGAGAGGGGGTTCTTCCTTTTTCCCAGAAATGCTAATAAACACTTCGCTAATTCATTCACTGAGGCAGGATCAGAACATAGGCCAACACAATAGATATTTCTTATTTAAATTCATTACTTTCCTAGTGCTCTATGCTACATTCCTTAGCCAAGCAAAACTCCTACAGACTTCCTGTATCAGGTCCATCATTATGATTTAGTCAATTGACAGAACCAGAGTGGTACCATCTATTACGACTGGCAAATAACATTTGAATTCATCTTCCCGTTATTCACAGGATGACTCATCCTGTGTCGTACACACTTCATTTTTGATTTATGTAAGATGTACATTTTAACATCTTTTTTGAGAGTTGCAATTATTTAATCTATTTTTGTCATTCTATTCACTTGCTTTTTCAAGTCATTTTGCATTAATAATCAGTCTCCATTCTTCTTCATTATTTAGTATTATTTGGTATAATGAAGTGTGTGCCAACTAAGACTTTTGGATGAGTCTTCTGTATGAGTGACACATTTACTGCTGAAAGTTAAAACATATAAAACTTCAGATACTGAAAAAGGAAGATATTTGTAAAAGTACTGTTTACTTTTGAACATTATGATTGTGACTTGAGCCAACTCAATAATAACAGTATGCTTTTCCCAACTATTTGTATCTATACAAGAAATGAATATGTTGTCCCCAACAAGTCAATACTGAGAAATGAATCATCGAGGTTGGAAGGGACCTCAGGAGATTGTCTGTCAATCATCTAATAATAACAGCTGCTCTCCTCTCATCTATCACTTTCTTGCTCTGAATGGGGTAAACTAAAGCAGGTTTTATAGAAATGCATCCAGTCAGATTATGAATATCCTCAAGGATGAGTTATTTACAATCTTTCTGAGCCACATCCTCCAGTCTTTGAACAACACTGCTGCAAAAAGCTTTTTTCTTACATTTAATCAAAATTCCCATGTTCTCATTTATACTCATTGAGTTTTATCCTTTTACAGGATACCACTGATAAGTCTGGCTTCATTTTGTTTACTCCCTCCCTTCAGGTGTCTGTACACTTTGCTGCCACAGGTTAAATGTTAAGAAGGCTAAGCAAAGAACTGAGTATCATGTTAGCAGACTTTCACTTCTCATCCAGAAAGTGTACAGTTGGAAGGAGTAACTACTTAGATCTGTGATACTCATTATAACAATGTAGGCCATTACTGGAGATTGCCATTTGGCATCAAAAGTACAGTTCTCTCATACACTCTAAAATATCTATAACAAGGTGTCAAATCCCCAAATGAAAAGAATATCATTACTTTTTGACACAAGCCTGTACAAATTAGCTAACTAAAAGAGGCTGGATAATCTTCCATCATTTGGCTAATACATATATCTCAAAGGCACATGTACCATGAACAGAGCCAACATTTTTTTTCTAAGATATTAACAGCAAAGTCTTCAGCACAACCGATTTGCACTTCATGCATATTTATCCCTTGTCATCGTTTCCCAAACCTCTAAATCTGTTCATTTTGTTTCATGGCTGTTTCCACAATTGTAGTTCACAAACCATCAGTCACTCTGGTGACACGAGGGAAACTGATGATGATTCTCACACACTTTAAGGGATACGTATATAAATGTATGTATATATATATACATACACATATACACATATTTTTTCCTCTTTTGGTTCAAGTAATCCAGAACAATGTCCCGCTATCAAGAGCAGGGGCCTGGTGCTGTAACAAATTATGATACGACATGCTATCTTCTTTGTCTGCCTTTTCATTCTTAGCCAGAAAGAAAGAGAAAACACTGTGAAATATTTCACCTACAAAGAAGACAACTTCAACTGAGACACATTTTTACTCGTGCTACAGACTAAGATCCATTTACATTTGTCACAGCTGAGCTGATGGATGATAGCATGTTAATACACCGTAACCTAATCTGAAATCAAGGATGACAGAATGGCATTAACAATACTGGACCTTCAGCTTTACAGAAGATAGTGGGCTTATGCTGCTGTTCTATTTTTGTGTCACCAGGGATACTATGTGTGGGAGGAGGTATCACCCAAGATCTCTAATGAGCTAAAAGTTTGTAACTAAACTAATAGCTTGGATTGCCTTCTCCAGAACAGATGAGTAAGATTGAGGAGTAGTAACATTCATACAGTATACATTTAGTATTCTTATAAATGTACAGTGGCTATTTATTGACTGAGGATAAGACACCTAAAAACACTATTTTCCTCCCAGTTCCTTTTCCTCCAGATATTCAGTGGAAGACTTTAAATTAAGCTGTAGTACCTCCATGTCCTTTCTAGATAATACACTATGTAAAGAGATCCCGATAATGAAGAATAATCAATATATGTACATCATCAAGACATTGATAGCACAGCCTAAGTTGAAACACATCATGCTATATTGAAGTGTCTTAAGGTGAAAATTTTTTACATGTTTTAAGGTCACTGAACCAATTTGATTAATTTTGAATATTCCTTTACTATTTCATAGTAGTACAAATGTATTAAGACTCTTAAGTTCTGTTTGGCTAAAATTTCACACAGTGGTAGGTTAAACCTCTTTGTTGATCCCAGGATTAGCCTTAGCTTTTAAAGCTCATACAAAGAAAAGTTCTATAGTCCTTTCATCTGAAATCTTATTTTCTTTAGGATTATAAGATAATGCATCTGGAACAACATTCATCCAGGTTTGTGGTTTATCTGAAAGTCAGTCCAAATTCCAGTAATCGCAAATGACATCTGGCTAAACATGCACTTGGGTCAAGTTTAGACCTCAGCCACTAGAAAAGGCTGTGGTTAAATAGCATGCTAAACTTGACACCTCACAAACAGAGGAATACATATTCAGTACACATCAACACAAAAAGTTAAACACTCCTTTATTTTTCTCATGGCTCAACATTTTCTTTCAACAGCTTTCAAGATTTGTTGCCAAAAGCTTTTGTGGTGTTTATATAGTGTTTTCTGTAACAACTTATGCTAAAAATATGCAAACATATACCTGATGCTCCCTACCATTCTTTAAATCATAAATTGATATTTCAGAGCTGTAACCAGTGGATCCAAAAGGCAAAAATTTTATTGTGTAAACTCAACAGGCAAATAATTTAAGAAAAGGAAAAACCAAATTAAAGAACTAGTTTGACTGTAGAGGACATATCAGAAAATCTGTAAGTTCAAAATCAACTTAAATTCAGGTTAGTTTTGTCAAACTGTAATTAAACTTGGAAGTTAAAGGTTTTTATCAGCTGTTTCAGATGTCAGTTCTTAGTGAAAGGTGATAGCATTGTTTATTCTCATTCCCCTTTTTCTTGTGATGATGGCCTTGTCTTGCTCAGCATTATTTTTTGGTTCTGAAAAAAAAGGCCAACTATCACCCCATAGTTTCTCTTGGGTCTAGGTTCACTCTTGCTTACATTTTTAAAACTTCACAAGAAGTGAATTCTTAAAAGTTACTCTTCTTGAATCACCCAAAGTGTTAAATCTCTTGTGCACTTACTGCACCTTACATCACTGTAGAATTTAATACCAAAAGACACTTAAAGAGAATCAACTCCAGTCTTGAAAACTATTTAATGATATTTGTTTACTGACTGTAATAACATTCTACTGAGTGAAGATTTTTAGATATTAGACTTTCATTAAACACATATACTGCTACATGAAGTACCATTCATATCTGTTGAGTATTTTTCATGCTAGTTTTAATTAAGATGTTAGCAAGTCATTGAAGGCACACTGTATTTTTTTAAAGCAGTACGATATTTGCTGTCCTTCTTCCTAGGCTACTTACGCTAAAGATCCCACACCTCGGTATTTTCGCTGTTGCTTTTTAAATGGTCATACCATGTAAATCTATCTCCTGCTGGGCTTTGGGTTTTTGAGTATTAACATTAGCTCTGAATACTTTTGCGTGCAAAAGATATCACCCGTGGTATTCAATGACTGGAGATCCTTCATAGCAAAAGATATTGTGTAATTAGAAACATCCATCTCAAATATTCCAGCTTGTTGCAGTTAGCAAAGAGATAGCAATGAAAGGGAAAATTTATGTTTAAGGAGACAGGAAGATAGACAACCCATGAAAATACCCACAAATGAAAGAAAATAAGAGCACATTACACAGCAGAATTATAGTAGCATAATACTTGCTGCACTGCAAAATGAAGTGAAGGAGAAGGCAGAAAACAACATGGCAAGAAAGTAACAAGGTGCAATAAGCCCACTTATTAGGAATAGGAAGAGTAGAAGAGAAGAGGTGGACAAGAATTTGATTTAGGGTTTGGGTTTGATTTTTGGTAATATCTGATAAAGCTTGACCTTGGATAATTCTTAAACTATTTCTACTCTTTTGTCTCTAAAAATACACTGTTCTTTTGAAAGTACATGTTTTATGTTGCTTGTATACTCTTTAATTACTCCCTCTCCTGCTTTTAAGGTGACATTTTATGTTATTATATTTACAGCTCTTTCCTATTCCTTCTTCACAATCATCTTTTTAACTGACTCCTATTCCTTTGGCTCCAGACTGAAAGTAACATCTCCACTGTTGATAGCTTGCCATGGTTTTATAATTACCCCCAGCTGTTTGTAAAGCAGGCTTTCTATCTTAGTAGACATTTAACTTGCTTGTTCATTTTTCTATTGGTCAAATGTAGATAAAGTCTATAATGCCAAATAACTGTACATCGACTCATTTGCAAGATTACCTTTGCATACTATTTTCAGAACATTTCCTTACTGTCTTATAAAGACACTTCATATCTAGCATTTTTTATTAAGAATTTCTTAAAAGCTTTTCTAGAAGCTGGGCCAGTACCTATTTATAATAGTTATCAGTATGCTAATTGGTAATGCTGCAAATAAGTTTCCGTAAGTAACAAGGACTACCTAGGTAGTGTTACTGAGAGTCAGATTGTGTTTGAGTTTCTTATGTTGCTGGATGCAAAAGAAGCTGATTTCTGAATGAACCACTTCTAGAAAATTATTTAATAGTTGTTGGAATGAGAAAAAAAAAAATCCAGTCTACCATAGGAGATGAATGTACATAGATAGGATAGAATGTTTTAAATTTAAATGATAAAGAAGTATACATCTTCAGAGAGATACATTTTTCCTCTTAAAATATTAGTAGCTTACTCAGAGTTAAATACCAGCAATCCAACATTAAGGCTATAAACACAAGCCTTAAGCTTGTGCTTTAGCTCAAATTCTCTATCTTTCCTTGTCAGTATGATTAAAGGCTCAGGTTTAATGTAACTGATGTCTAAGGAACTTTAATTTTCCTTTGATAAACTGAAAAAGAAATCATTTCTTTTATGTTAATCCAAAGGGCACAATGTTACAATGGTCTCCTTGTGATGCACTTAAACTTGTGAAAATCTGTTCTTATCTTTAGAGCCCTGTCGTAGCAGCTACTACAATACCCAGACAGATATAAGGGTACATGCAGTGGATTAGTCTGCAGCAATTAGCTATCAACACTTGGTAGTTGTTGCTATGGTGGGAAGAGAGTCATATATAATTTCCCATAATGATGACAGTAAAATAATAATTGCTTCAGAGTAAAACCCAGTGGAGCAGGGAACATCTGGAAGTAAGTAGGAGAACCTGAGGCCCTGCACATTAAGTATATCTGGATAACTGGCTTGGGGAGTGTGTGTGAGGGGGTGGAGGTGATGTTATTTGGTTTCTGTATTCTACTAAAATTACCACTTTTGTGTCACTGCTCTTTCATGATTACCTGGGCAGATACGCGTGTAGCTTTAAACCTTTGTGTAGAGCAAAACAATTTGCAGGGAATATGAAATCTGTAACAGAATGAGGTCTATAGATTTAAAGTCTATAACAGAAATTAAAAATTTAGTGTTGCCTTCATCATTCTAATCCAGTGTTATAATTCAGGACCTTCTTTCTACCCTTTCTGCCTCTTTTCTAGAAAGAATGCCTGAGATATTTCCTGTGGCTATGACATGACACGTGTAACATTCATATGTATTTTAAATTGTTTCCCTTATATTTTGTGCCTTGCTTCATTTAAGAAGAAATTTAACATGACAGACGTTCAGCTCAAAGGAATTCATCTTGTCTGTGTCGTCACTGGAATTAGATGCCTCACTCCTATCTCTCTTTTCCATTTTCATTCAAATTGGATGGAAGAAACAACCCTAGCAGATTCAGCTCATCAGCTATATTGCTGGTAAAAATCTATTTGGAAAACAGATCCCTCCACATGAAAATGTGTGTGTTAATTAGCCCCTTTTGTGTCAGTCTGCTTCTGAGCCAAGTCTGAAGAGTCATTTGAGGGCACTGAATGTCTGTTCTGAAGAAAGGCTTACATGATCGAGAGTGTCATGACCACTTGAGAAACTTTCTTAAAGGATGAGAACTTTTCTGTTGGCAACATGTTATCAGGAACATCTAGTACAGCACCATCAAGGATTTTCTGTTTATTTTAAAAATATGCAGACACTACAACTCCTTTTAGTTGTAGTGGTACAGAGAATTGAGGGCAGAAGGAAAAATATGCAGACGAAGATTGATTTAATGAATAAAGTACATTTCATATTGAATAAGTGTCTGGATTTAAGTGCCACAAGTTTATCTGTCAACTCTGGCTCCAACTGTAACTCCAACTCCAACTGTAACTGTAAGCACAGATGAAAGAAAAGAAATACAGCTATGTCTTGTAAATTTCATCTTCCATTAAGAAGGCTAGCCATGGACAACTGAGGGGCACTGGTCAACTTATAATTTGCAAAAAGAATAAAATTCAAGGGCATCTGCATGATATGTGACCATATTTACTAAATGTGTTTAGGATTTAAAAGCCTTGCTTTTTTTGCTTATTCAGTTGTAGCCAATGAAGTGTAATGTAACGCAAACCACCCTCACTTCATTGGCTCATATAGGGCCCCAGTTCTCTGGGTGGAACTGGAGTGAGCAAGAAAAAGCTAACCAGTTTCCTAACTAAACCAGCAAGTTTCTTCATTCACTGCCCCCACGTGAGTCCATAAACTCAATCTATCTTTCCCACTCTCTTCTCAAAGAGATACAAGGGTTATTTTTTCGTAACCACCCCAAACTGCATTTTTGAGAAGACACTACTTCCTTCCATTCTCAACTATTTCAGAGGCTGCCAGAGGCTGCCCCTCTTCCCAGAAGTCACTCACAAAGTCAACAAGCAGTTTACCCTCTAACTGTTTTGATGTTGGCCTGCCTTCCAGCAATTCTCAATTGGCACATCATCTCCTGCAGACTATAATCGGCTTGGCACATGTTAAAACAGCCATGCCAGGGCTATGGCCAGAAGGAGTCAAATGCTGTGTTGCAGTTAGTTTGTCTTGCTACAGTTTCACCAGCACATTCAAAACCAAGTTCTCTGACTGGCCACATTATCTAGCACTTTAAATCTCCTTTATGATGAACTTAGAGCATTGCACGTCAAGCAATGTCAAGAAATAAAACCCCAGAGAGCTCTCCTCCAGAATTCTTTACACAGAATTCTTTACACAGCTCAGGTAGTGTGCACTCCAGTCACATAGCCCTGTATTCCAAAGCACCAAATCAGAAGGCACAGCCTGCCCTAATACAATCATGGATCAGACAGTCTAACCTCCATGCTTCCCTTCAAAAACCCTTCTAAACAGAACAAATTCATAAAGCAGGCATTTTTATTTGTATACAAGATGTTCACATCTGGGAGAAGATCATGATCATGTCCATGGGGATAAGAAAGAGGAAGTGGACTTCAGCATTCCCTGTGAGGAGAAATGTAATGAGGCAGACACCTAAGCCTCCAGTCCTTTCTCCTATTGCAAATAATGACAGTGGAATCTCTCTCCTATCTATATGTCCACAATCGCCTTCCTACTAAGCCAAAACAGCAGTCTTAGCAGGCAAGATCACACCATTCAGCAAAAGTAAGAAGAGCGTGCTGATTGTTAAAGTGATTAAAAACACAGCAGCACTCCTCCAATAAACTCACCTCTGTTTACTTCAGTTCTATGTATTCAACACTGTGAAGTCAAGGCAAGTGATTCTATCCACCTAACCTAAAAAGAGTGCAGAGAAGGCATCCAAAACATCCTCAACACTGATCAGTAAAGTGATTGCAAGTTACTTCCCAAAGAATGACTGACAGACATTAAGAAGGATCTCATCTCAACCCTGTTTGTTTTCAATCTTTTACTTTTTGGTAAGGCAGGATGTCCTGTTTGCAGTAGTATAGAGAAACTGTAATAATGGACATTTTTTAATGAATACACAGTGGAGAAGACAATAAATCAGTACAACAGAGAAGGCTAGAGGCACTCACTTTGTTCACTGTTGTTCCACATGCACATGTTGCTCTTAGAGAACATTTTTTTCTTGCAAGCTTTGAAAATCCTTGTTACTACCCAATTGATATTTAAATTTTCTGCTTTTTCCTAATCCACCTTCAAAAACCCACTAACACTTGGAAAACATCCAAACAAAGCAGCCCATTAAGGGTAGTGCTTCTGTAAAAATGTCAACTCCTAACCTGACTGCAATTAATATGGATAGCCTTTTCATATAGATTTTGGTTGCATTTGTTATAAATATCTTCTGTCTTTTGTGTTCTTCTCTTTCAATTTTAAAACAGAGCAAAAAAGATCTGTCATTGATGTTTCACTACTTTTAAAGTTTTTTTTTGTCTTCGTGTAAGGCAAATACTATCTGCTTAAATTGAAAAGTAGAAATTACTTTTACACTTAAGAACAAAATCTAGGTTTGCTGTTCATGAAAAAAAAAACTATTATTTTTATCTAATGCCTAATATATGTTGATATAGATGGTAAATTTCCTTTATTATGCAAGAGCATTATCTATGAAGATCGAAGTCTTCACTGGGTTGGAATGAACATTGACAGTTCATATTTTCCCTATAATAATTTTGTAGTCTTTAATGATCTTTATAGCACTCTCCAGAAATCCACCTGCTCCATATGCAATGCCTCTGCGCTTTAAGAAAACCAGAGAAAAACTCAATGGATACATGGCAGTCATTCCATGTAGCTAAATTCTTGTAGTCTCATTAATATTACCAAGCATGCTCGTGATGCATGCCCAGAATTGAGTAAATGCTGTTACAGCAAAAGATCCTGGTGCAGCAAAGAAAAAGAGACTTCAATGGAACATGTACTGATGATAGGGAAACAGTGAACATATACGCATAAGGATGTTAGGTTGCTTTGTTTCTGGGCAGCAGGTTCACCTCCCTCCTTGAAGCATTCTGCTTCCTCCCTTACACCTCTCCTGTCATGCAATTACAGAAAAATCAATGGCAGTGATAAAGGGATGTACTGAGAAAGCTCCCTAATGAAAGGCAATATGAGGGGCCATAGAGTGTTTCTGATATAAAGCAAAGGAAACTATCCTTACAAGAGGTACCTACCTACAAGAGACTGTACCCCAAGGATTTGGTGTAAAAATGAATGGTTGAAAATCATTGAATATTCATTGGAGTCTTGTACAAATACTCTCCCTGAGCTGCCCTTGTCAGGGAGATTCGCCAAAGCATTTAAGAGGATAGAATCATAGAATTTTTTGAGTTGGAAGAGACCTTTAAGGGCTATCCAGTCCAACTCCCTGCAATGAACAGGGACACCCACAGCTAGATTAGGTACTCAGAGTCCTTCCAGCCTGACCTTGAGTGTCTCCAGGGATGGGGCAACCACCACTTTTCTGGGCAACCTGTGCAGGTGCCTCACCACCCTGATTGTAAAACAGCTTTTTTCCTTATGTCCAGTCTAAATTTCCCATCTTTTAGTTCAAAACCATTTCCAAAACATATCCTACATAACTCTAGGACTCACAAATAACTTTCTTGCTTTCTGTGAGAGTGAAGGGCCACCATGTCTTTTCACACAGGGAGGGTAAGTTGTGGAAAAAGTCATTTCCTCCAGCCTACTGAAATGACTAAAAATATTTGACAGCTCTTACTGTAACACAGAAGTTACATAAAATACATAAATGTATAATATTTCACCACCTCACAAGGTTTTGATTTCTTCCCTGAAGTTATAACCTAAAGATCAGTGTTTATTTAACATTTTTGAACAAGTCAGAACATGTCCATCTAAGACTAGTAAAATGTACTCAGTGTTGGCAACGAGGCACAGAATGGCAAGTTTCTCCTGCAAAAACCTTTGAAATACAAGAAAATAAAAATATTGTTTTTGCACGTGTTAATATAGGTCACTTAATTTTATGGTTTATCAAAGATCAGTCGTGTATTGCTATGCTTGAATCTGTGTGTGGTTTGTTTCCTTTTTCTGATACTTTTGGTATTAGCTCAATTTCAGAGTTCCTACAAATTTACTGTAAAGGATCTGTTTGACAATGAGAGAAGGAGTTGCCAGCCATGCCAATTATAGTGATTTTGTGGTGTGGAACTGTATGCCACTGGGAACTGAAGGCCCATGACTGAAAAAAGAAAATGCTTTTCTAGGCATCTCTCTTTCACAGTTCTCATTCAACTCAAGATACGCCTTCCTAGCATGTTATCTAAAGAAAAATATTAGGTTAGCATTAGGACTTTTTGAGTAGACGATATTAAACAGGGACACAGAATAAATTCTTTTTTTTTTTTTTTTCTTTTGCCTAGGAAAGTAACATCTGGAACAAATAGAGTCTTTAACTGATTATCATTAACACAATTGTGTTGTGTTCTCAAAGAGCTATTAAAAAGTGTTAACATGGTTACATCATGAACTTCAGCTGGTTCTTATAACACATGAATCAACCAAAACCAGAAATGTTCACATAATGCAAGTTTAAGATACTGTGTTTTGAAACATGATTTTGAGAACATTTTCATTAAATTGAGGATTACTTGCCAGTTACTGCAGTCCGTTTGAGAAAAGATGTCGCTACTCATACCACACTGGACAGTTTTTAAGCATACATTTAAATATATTTACAGGTCTGCAAGTAGTAAAGCCGCCGATCAGTTTGGATGAATAGACAAAAGCGAAATGATTCTGTCTTGCATATTATTCAAACACTGTCTTTTAAACAAATATCACACATAATCAGAATTAAATTCAGGCTAAATTAATTTTGAAATAAGTTAATGAATAATATTAAACACTGTGTGTCTTGAAGGGTCTATAACAATATTAAAAATGTCTCCCTATCTAGTCCCCAGTGGAAAGCGACAGCCTTTTTTTTTACCATGCACCGCATGACGCATGACTACAAAGCAGGAAGGAAAGAAAAACATAGACATCTGTAGCTGCAGAGATAGAATCAAGAACCTAGGAACTGTCATTAACATCTGTTACAAATCTCTTTTGACATCAGTGCCTCCCTGTACACCTTTATGGAGAATAACTGCATCAGCTAAAAAACATTTCTTTCAGCAGACAGACATTCTTGACAGAGCTTCCCAAGTAAATCATGGTCACACCTCAATTACTTCATCATATATACTAATATACACAAGGTCATGCAACTGGTACCTCCAGAAAACTGCGCAACATGAAAATACGAGAGACTCTTTCCCAGACAGTGTTTAGCCATCGAGGTTTCTGTGACTCCATTTGAGCACTGAGAAGCCGACCTAAAGCTTCCTAGTTCAGGTGTGCATTTGTCCACATCCTGAATCTTGAGTTAAGGCTTGAATATGTACACTTTGCTGTGGTTTCCAAAGAAAGATATTGTGCAAGTTGCTCACCCTGTGAAGTATAAACATAGCCTCTGTAAGAGCATTACTCAACAGCACTGGCCACAATAACACAGGCTGTGCAGCCATGGAGAAGCAACAATAATTTTGTGGCAGGAAGAGAGAAACATGAGGAAAAGAAGTGAGTATATCATGCTCAAAGCCCAAGAAATGACATTTTTGCTATTCAGACAGGTGTTTTACAAGACTGGAAAGTGGTCTGGGCAATGCCAAACATGTAGCTGCTCATGTAGCCATGATTCCATACTTTATTAATCTGTAATTACATGACCACATAGAATTTTTCACTAAGAAATTCTCCCTTATTCAGGGAAAAAATTAAGTGTACATTGGGGGCTTATTAAAGGGTTCAGGTGCAACAGTAGATCTTTTTTTCTTTTTTTTTCTTGTATGATGTGCTTGATATTTCAACTGTGAAGTCTTTTTTTCCTACCTTGAGGGGAAGGGCAAAAGAAGCAAACAAATCTTGTTCCACATGTATGAGCTAGGAATTGAATGGGATTTCTTACTGACATTCTAATATGAATAGAATCAAATAGAGCAATCACAATGGATGTTGCTCCAAAAGTTTGCTTCCTATATTTCCATGGAAACTATAAAATAGAGCACAATAACAATATTTGATAGAGCAAGTTCTCATCTACAAGATACCATTTTTCTACATTGTCATCACCATTAGCTGTGCATTTTCACCAACAATGAACAAAAGCCTGCATACCACATTCGGAAAAATCTGCACCAGTGGAAGCGACCCATTTCACAAATTCAACACATTCTAAGACAGTAGGTTTCAATTTTGCTGTTGGACCCATGGTTTATTGATTAGTATATGCAGTTTTAGAGCTGTAATACTATACAAAAATATTACAAGTTTACATGACACAAAGCTTCAAATGAAACTCACTGTACTTTTTAAAATTTGCTGAAGTTTTGACGGGTTTTGTTTTGATTTTGTACCTGTAGTCTTTATGCCAACTCACATAACAACTGCTGACATCTCTGTAATGTTATAAAGAATTACATGCCATATCGTCTTCTAAAACCTACACAAATCAAATCAGCCCTGAATTCTGCTATGCCTTGTTCAGCAGAAACAGGATTTTATGTTCAGAGCTGATTGGGCTCAGACTTGCATTTCTGTATGAGTCAATAGCATGTATATTTGGTATTAATGATTATAGAAACATTCCCTACCACTTCACATGTAAAGAGAAGCTCAGATAATACTTAAGGATTCATAAATTTAGAACTGAGAGATTGTCAGCAATGTTTATCACCACCAATGGACAAAACTTGACATTGTCAAAAAGTCTACTTATGGCATCGGAGGTTGCTTTATTGGTCTTGATAAAAATCTGAGCCATTCGCCATGTGACAGAGCAACAAAATAAACACCACAAACATTGCAAAATATATGTAGACAGCTGTTTGTGTGTGTAATTCTTATTTAGTCAAGAAACACAAGGATAGAAAAAGAAATATATAAATAAAAACTTACAAAATTAAAGAGCAAGAAAAGATTTTAGTTCTACTGATACAATTTGCCACACACATCACTACATTTTTCAAATATTAAAGGTTTTTGAACCACTGATTGAAGCCTCTCAAAATTGCACCAGTATTCAGATCTATCCTATAATGATAATGTCATCACCCATAAAGATTCTAAACAGCAACATTTCTCTATAAAAGCAGTAATAATATTTGATCTATAAAATGCCCTATGTAAAAAAATAGTCATGCAAGAAAAATAATGATTTCACAAATTGAAGATGTGGTAGCTATAAAATGAAAATACAGAAAAATGAAAGCTCCATTTAAATGGATAGCAAAATTTGAAGTAAATTTGTATTCCGTCTTTCAGTCATTTGGAAAAATACTAAAATTCCAAACAATTAAGTCAGTTGGCTTATGAGTCTTGTTTATCTCCACCATCTAAATTTCTGTCCCATGACACTTCTTACAGAGCTTGCTCCTTTTTCATGACAATAAAACCTGCTTTCTTACTTTTTTGTGTGGTTTTGGATGTTACAAAACATTTTAGATTTGTGGGGTTTTATTTATTTATTTATTTATTTAAAGATCTAACACATATTCTACATAACACTGAAGGAAAGTAAACAGTTATGGAAAGTTAGTTTCAAATAAATCTTAGCAATCCTAAATGGTAACCACCAATTAGTATCTAAAGAAACCAACCAATGTAGCTTTTCCTCTTTCCCACTAGAAAGCAATCCTGGCAGTAGCCTCTCTGCCAGCTGTTTCTTTTCCTTCTTCATACTCTTTTTTCTCCCCTGTGCAGGAACATGGCTTAACCCATGTGCAGGTTTAGGGACTGAAAACAAAGTTTAGAGCCAATGAATCTGTTCTTGGAATCAGAATACTATTCTATAAATCAGACATGGACTAAGGTTTACTAATTAAACTGCTCTCTATGCATGACAAGTAACACAACTGTTATCTTACTAACTTTATATATTTTATCATATAGTCATCAGATAAAGAATAGTAATTCCAGGGGAAAAAAAAAAAAAAGGGTTGCAAATAAGGTCCTTGACACGAACACTTGTGGATAGTGTAAAGGGAAAAAGAAGAAAATAAGTAAAAGGAAGCATCTGTTGGGGCTTCATCCAGCTATGCTTAACACTTTTGGAAGATGACAGAGACATAATATGCGCAGGGCTACACAGTAACTTGTCATTTCCTATAAATATAGAGAGGTGTTGCTCCGGCCACCATAGTGTTTTCCAAAAAATACATAGCCTGGCTCGCTCTGTTTTCCGTCTATAATCCTTAAAGTACATTGCAAAGTATTTCAGAATTGTTGTTCATATTTTACAGATAGGAAAATATGGAAGTGATTGCAGTAATGGCTCAAGCGGCTCGAAGTAGTACTGTAACACCAGGGTAAAAAGTGATAATATGCAGCACAATTCAGCACAGATATATTTAAGACCTATTAGAAATGAAAGACACATTTTCATTTGTTTCAATGCATTCAAATGCAGGATGCATCAAAATCTGAAACCACAGTTTTGTAAAAAGTCTTAATGGCCTAAACTACCATCAGTGTTTAGAAAGCATATGCTATTAAAAAAAAAAAAAAAAAAAAAATCTGGTGAAAATAAAAGGTGAAAAATACATCACGCTTACTAAACAGTTATTCTTCAGAACCATAGAATTCATGGGTGGGTGAGTTAAGATAGATTTGCACCTACTATTCTTCTAAATAATACTTCTTAGGACAACAGTTGCAGAAATAGTTTCTATATCCTAGGGATATATAGATGGAGGCTGGATCTTAAATGACATTAGTTATCTTTTTATCACAGCGAAGCACACATCAATAAGAATCAATGTAGCTTTTATTTGTATAAATTTTGTTATTTTGTGGGTTGTTTCTGTACAGTCATTGGAATTCTGGCGATTTTACTTGCTCAATAGCTAAATAAATGATTCGGTAGTTTCTTAATGAAAGCAAACCTGATCAAAATCTTGAAGTTATAGTTAACTGAAGATTATAGTTAACTGAAGATTATTTATGGATTTCTGTTAATTTTTCATAAGCCCTTAATGTTTTGATAAAAATAAACCTGCTCATTGTAGTTAATAGGTCAAATTAGAAGCAACGTATCAGTATCTTCTGTTTGAAGAAAGAAATCTAATAAAAAGGTCAATAAGGGGGCTCAGCCTTTGAAGATGCAGAACATACTGGCTTCCGTCCAAGAAACAATGCAGAAATGTTATGAGATAAGCCACTTATGTGTAGTAAATCACGAGTGTGAAGAGAAATGAACCCAGAAGAAAGAGTCCTAAGCAGTGTCGTATAAGACTGAATTAGTAGTAAATTAAATAAACTAAAAATAGAGTAAGGGGCTGTTTCTTTTTCCTTAAAGACATCTTATTTCATCTCTAAGTGTGTTTGCTTACAAGAAAGTTATAGAGCAGGGATAAGTATTCTTTATTCTTACTCATGCAAGAGTTGTTCAGGTCAATGTGAAATAAATATTTTTGCCATGTTTTCTGTCTGATTTGCATGGAAATATACAACGAATCTATGACAGAATGCACAATATTCAGTTTGTTCTCTTTTACAGTCCTTTCTAAGGCAGCAAAAATAGAAAAACAAATCATATGCATGGGCATTAGAATTCACATGCATAATATGTGGAAAAGGAAGAACACTATAAACCACGTACATAATTCCGAAAGTAATGCCTCCTATTTATTCTCATAGAAACTACAACAAAGAGAACAATAATTTGATAGAGAAAATTCTCTGCTACAAAACATCTTTTTTGAATGTAGACACAACCATTGGCCATGCGCTTCTGCCAGCGATGAAAAAGAGCCTGCATATCATGCTCACAAACTTCTGCGCCAGCAGAAATGACTCTCTGCCACCACTGTTGAAATGCACAACCCACCGCCTCCCTGTGCTCACTTTCACTGTTTGGTGCCTCTCTGCTGCCATCTGTCACAGGGCAGCAAAGTACAGTTTTGGCAGGAAGGTTCAGCTTCTATTGCCATGCCACCAACATCCAGCCTCTCATGTTGTGGGCTAACAAAAGAGGAGGCACTACTTTCAGAACAGTCTTCATATATCTGGTAGATTATTGTTCAAAAAATACATGATCAACAGATGCATCTTTGAGATCATTCAGGAAAAACAAATATCTCTACAATTCATCTACTTGTGGAAGTGAAAGTTTAGAAAATGAGATAAATACCTAAGGTCATACATGTATCTCTGGGAGACACAGACATTTAAGTGGCAGTGGAAGTCAAACATACATATTTCCCAGGCTACTGCAATTCCGATTTGTTTTGCCTTCTTTCCCTGTATGCAGGCATTGCACTATGCAGTAATATTTTTCAATTTTCTTTCTTTGTTAATTCTGACTTTTTGTTTCTTTTAGAAATAAAAAAAAAAAAAAAAAGCAATTTCTTGGAGCAAAGATGATCTATTCAGATGATCTTAACATTGGGAAAGGGAGAACAAGACTACAGACGGCTGAAACCGGGGATTTCCAGTTTAATGGAAAATTCTGGTATTCTGATTATTCAGAATCAGAATAAACTATTTCAAAATTTCCCACAAAACAGAAATTGAAAAAATACCCTAAAAACTATGCTTTCAAAAAATGTTGAAACACATTTTTTTTTTTTGACATTTTAGTTTTGTTAGTTTTACACTACTTTTCATATTTTATAGTTTTTGTTTTGCCAGAAATAACTGCACGTTATCTGTTGTCACTTAATTAAGTAAGTAATTTCCATAATAGATGTTATTGTGGTGGGTTTTTTGTTTGTTTTTTAAATCTACTTAAGTATTTAAATTGCGAAAACAGTACATATAAAAATTGATGTGCATTTCATTTGCATAGGAAAGTAAGATCAGTATTTGGCTTTGTACTATTTTTAGCAGAAACTTTCTAAATCTCCGTGGAAAAAAATATAATATATTATATTGAAGGATATTCCAAATGTAGACACTCTAATTTCTGTGATAAACTAAATTTATAGAATTACTCAGTACATTCATTTAACGAACCGATGGGTTAATTTTGACTGTTATTAATACCAGTTGTTTCTATCGCTTCTACCCATAAAAGAAACTCTGAACTGAGATCCTCACACACCCATTCTCTTGAAACATGTTTTTCTTGATCTGTGAACATAAAAGGTTTCAATTTCCTTGATTCTCATTTAATCGGGAAACTTGCACTTTCCCTGTTTTGCCCTTAAGAGAAACTGCTTTTCATGGCACTGCTCTTCTCTTTTGTCTTTCTTCAATACTACCATTGTAATGACAGCTCAAATGTAACATCATTATTCTCCCCATCAAATTTGTACCTTGTTTTTCATGTAGTGATGATACTACTTAGGTCACCATGGGAAAAAGTGGGGTAGTTTGTTTTTTTGTTGGTCCAGTTTTTAAAAAAACAGTTGGCAAGGATTTTTCTACCTGTCTTACTTTGAATTTCAATGCAACATTTCTTATTCACACAATATTTACCTTCACCTGTTTCTCCAAAGTTTCCTAGAAAAGAAAGCTAAACTTCTCCAATAGCAAACAAGTAAATAATTCATGTGAGACTGTAAGAACTAAGCAGTCATTTCTGTCTTTCAGGAAATAATGCTACATTGTAAATAACGTTTTATCTTATCCAAAAGCAAGCAAGATGATTAATGAAGTAAATAAAAAGAGAATTCTCCAAACCAAAAGACCTTGAGCTGGATGCTAATAAGAAAATAAGGAAAATATACATTCAGATTATGCTAGAATGAAAATGTTGATTCTCCACTTTAAAACCTTTTCAGAAAAGGATCACAAAAATAGTAAGTGACAGAAGATATAGTATCTCTGTTTATGAAGAAGCCAAAGGTAATACTCAGGTCAAAGTCTGCATTTACAAGAATCCTAGATCAGCATGCCAAAATAAGGCCTTATGGTGGGGTTCAGTTACCTAAACACTGTTGCTGAAGGCCATTTGAGATGCCCTAAGCTATCCAAGAAATCTATCTAGGGTCAGCAGATATGACACAGAGAGGAATTACATATCTTTCAGTAGTGGAAGCTGGAAGACATGCAGGATATCCTACAGCCCTAAAAATGATACTGGATGCCCAGATTTAGGGAAACAAATACTGCCTTTAATGCCTAGCTTTATGATTGTCTCCTCAAAAAATGAAAAGAAAGGAGAGGAGAGGGGAGGGGAAGGGAAGGGGAAGGAATTGAGGGGAGGGGAGAAAAATACAATACAATTTCCATTAGCGCAACAAAATGAGTTCAGAAACCAGTCAATACAATCAGTAGGCTAAATAGGCTAAGGAGGCCTACTGAAGGGCTGAGGGAAGCCTGATAAGACAGTGTTCTTCTAGCGGTTCTTCTGCCTTTTGGGGGGAACAGGGAACATATTACCACAACATTCAGTACCATTCAATCAGCTTGTATCTCACTGCATTTGTATATGTTTTGTGCAGAATTGCTGCTTTTAAGACAATGGTATCTATTCTGATTCTACCTTGATTCCAGAAGAATTATTATCCTAATATAGGAAAAGAAACAGCAGTTCTATATAATATAAGTAACTCAATATAGGTACCAGTGAACTAGTACAGGAGAAGGCAAGAGAACAGTATACACTTTGCCTTTCAGGCACTGAAAAAAAAGCCAAAGATATTCAGACTATTGTCTTTTATAGATTTAGAGAAATTCTGCTGAGTCCAATGGATTTTTTTTTTTCTGAGTATTTTTATGACTACCATACATTATGGAGTTTACAGGTGCATTTTATTCAAAGTTGTAGATATAACAGCAACTAGTCATTAAGAAGTAAATCATACAGCAATTTATTCTAAATGGTTTATTACCTAATAGCTTTTTACCAGGAAGAAATGAAAAAATCTCTAGTAATTAGCAGACTGCTATACTGAGTAGAATAAATGATCAGAAGAGAAGCTGTGTTTTAGGAGAGTAGTGATTCCCAGATAAATATGTCCTAAGGAATGTTTTATTTCCTAGGAAAAAAAAATATGGAATGGGTTGTAAGAAATGTATTGCGCTGTTTAACAGTAAGTCTAAAAATTATTACCAAAAATCTGTCATTGTTTTCTTGTCCTTTCACAAAATCACTTGAAAGTGACAATTAGACAGAAATGGAGTGCTTCCGAAAGTCAAATTATATTGCTGGAATGAAGGTACAGAGTTCAGAGTGGCTCCATCGCAAGAAGATGGATCAGTACTATGGAGAGAAACCACAATTCTTTGGCTACCATGAAAGACAAAAGTTCCACCTTCTGCTGTGTGTTGCTGTCATGATCAGTGGAGGCCTGGTAAAAAGTCAAGAAAGCCACCATGAGGAGTAAAATGAAGGTTTGAACCTTGGCAGTGGGGATGTGAGAAATGTACTGATTCCTTTTAATATTTAGGAAGATAAAGGAAGAAGTGCATGCACCCATCTATAGTACTACTCTTCTCACCTCCTCCTATTAGGCTGGTGAAATAAGTGATATATGTGCTGCAAGTTGGGGTATCCCTTGGGATATCCTCAAGGCATACTTAGAACCATGCCACTTCTCAATGAACTCTGAATCACAGTGGAATTAATAAAATATACCAGGATTACAAAATAATGTGCCTTCAGTATAAATGCATATTGGTACACTTGAAATTCTGATCGGTATTGCCAAACAAACTTACCTGTGATTCTGCCATTATGCAAAATTAGAGGAAGCCCCTTCCAAGGAGCTAGTTTATCTAACTCTAACCAGCTTAACATTACACAGAGCAGACTATCAGCCATTTATAGAAGATACTAATAACCAACTACATCCTTTCTGCCTGGCTAGTATGATAAGGTTCAAAGTGGATCTGAAAACTGAGGACCTGAAACAATATGACCTCAATTATTATTTTTAATAATACAGTACATCTAGCTGTTATGGTTTGTGACATGTATTTGTTTGCAGTCTTGATTAATGCTCTACTTTTAAATGCCATCTTCCAAAATGAAAGGCTAACAAGTACAAACTGTATCCATAAAACAGCATCTCGATTTTATTCTCAATAGCTAAGTATTGAAATGCAAGCATACATTATAAATAGAAAAACAGCTGGCTTGGAGCACACTGCAAGCCACTAACACAGTTGAGGGATTTGAATGACATCATAACCCGTGAGAGCATGCTGCTGGCCAGCTGGTGTTATTTATAATATACTCATAATTGAGGAAAAATAAAAAGGCAAAAGTTAGGTATTGCAGAACTAACAAATTCTCTCCTCCCCAGTGTCACTTAAATTATTAAGAGTAATTATGAAAATTGCTTCTAAAAAGGGGAAAATCGCCTTACAATTACAAGAGAGCATTTAAAATAAAAGTAAGAGAAGCCCTTCAAACTAGGCTACTTGAGTTACTACATTCATAGTACTGTAAATTCTAGGAAATTGTATGACTTCTGTGTGGTTGCTAAAGAATCACAGGGCTGTTTTGCCCTATTTACAAGCAGTGCTCAACAACTCTTTTACTTTATGCAAATGACAAACTGTTATTTTAGGGTTAATAGCACAGAGAGTCAGTGGTTTTAATTGTTAGTCAGCATGTAAGCGTGCCAAGTTTAGTAACGTAAAGATGCACTTAAAACAAAGTAAACTGTCTGCCCGTCTCTCTAGGTTAAAATAAATGAAATAAAATACTTGTATCTCTGCATGAATGAAATGTGCACAGTCGTACACAGGAATATAAAGGTATACAGACGATGCCTTCACCTATGGAGGCTTTTGTCTATTTGAAAAGCAGACACATACACACAAAAATGCAAATGTACACATAGCCACCCGAAAGTTAACCAGAATACATTCTCTTATTTTCCGTGGCAGCATAAGCTTTTTTGTCTGCTAACCCCTCAGTCACTAATTCACATTCTTTTAAAGGGGAAAAAATATGCTTCTGTGCTCTAGTTTTAAAATGCAAAGGTATGATGTTATTTGTCACCATGCCCAAAAAAGTCCTTACTCGGTAACTTTGCCAGAAGAGGGAGAGAGAGAGAAGGCAAATGCTCCCCCAGCTGTTTCCTGTCTACAGTGTCTGTGTAATGTAGATAAATGTGAGGATTTTCTCTAAATCCCTCTTCTGTTTGCTAAATCTCACTGTCACTGCTAAAATCAGAGCAGATAGAGCCTGCGCAATGGAATAAAGTCCTCAATATTGAAATGTGACATTGCTCTCAACATCTCACATCTCTCTGGATTTCTTTTTTCTCATCATTACTGCTAACAAATTCATTTCCAGACTTTGCACTTTTAAGAAGCAATGGAAAAAATCAACAGTCTTTCAACACAATTAGTTAAGTGCTGCTTTTGTGATTTCTTGAAGGTAAATCTTTATTACTATTTCAAATAATTTTTTAGCTTTATTTTACTGTGTGTTGTCTGCTTCTGCTTTGAAGAGTATGTGCACTTTTCAGTAGCATTATTTTAGTATTGAGAATTATTTCTAAATTGCTGAACATGCAATTTTATGTGATCTGGAAAATGGTTGTATGTAATAGTTGCAATTACATAGATAAGTATAAGGGTAAACTATTGCAGATACATGTCTTAAATGTCACTTCTGTTCAGAGAACTTCACAATATTTCAGTTATGTCATTATTAAATAGTCCAACTACATCATTGTCTATATTGTTAATTAATGCTTCTGTACAAGAACTTTTAGCAGTTTTCTGCAGGTGCAGATTTTTATAGGAAAATGGACATTGTACACATGTTAAGTTTCTGTAGTTTGTTAAACACAGTTAGAGATAAAATCTTCATGCTTTCACACAGAAACTTTTAAGGGATGTTGTCACTGCAGCAATTTTCTGGCAGCACTGTTGCATTTGCTTGTTTTTTTGCTTTCATATGTTAAAAGTAAATGTGAAGTTCTGTTTGTTTTTTACATTAGAACCCAGCTGCAACTCTTGCTGACCTTGCATATTTGTCTAGCTCAAGCAATTGTATATAAAGAAAATGGAAATTCTCCTACATGTTCTTCTCCAAGTTTTTTTTCTTGTAGGGAGGGCTGATTCATGAAAGTTTGCATATGAAGTTTCATGTTATGACTCTAGAATTTCTAGTCATTAATATAAGCTGTCATTAGGTAAATTTGGGTTCAGTATGTGCACTGACCTCAGTTTCTGTCAATTGGCTCTTGTTCAACTTTTCATTATCAACAAATTTATATCCTTCAAGAACTTATTCTCTTTAGTGGCTTGAAGCACACTTATGCAGTTGACAGAATTCTCTTGTTTTAATTGTTTAGGGCCTAATTATTTTTTTTAGAGAGACTTACTCCCTTCCTTAATGTGATTCAGAAGAGCAAGTCTGTAAATGCAATGGATAAAACCATTCTCCTAATGTACAAATGGGCATCCTTTCCAGTCTACTTGAAAGGTGAAGAAGTATTTTTTTTTTAACTGTTGAGCAAAGCATTAAGAGACATAAAAGTAATGTGCTAGTTCTTCAGCTGATGCATCCTGCCAAGCTTCCTGGGAATCAATGGAGCATATTGATTTAGGTTAAGATGTAGCCCTGATTTTTTTAAAACAAAATTAGCAGTATTTAAACCTTGATCCATCCTGAAGTACATATGCTTTATATATAATAAATGCTAGGGAATACTGTTATTAAATGCTATTTGTAAACTCTTACTATGACTTGGTAATTAGATCCAAAAACTATGTAGCAAAATGAGTGTAACTTTTTTTTCCTATAGCATATACTATCCATAAGAATTTTTTCTCACATCAAGATATTTATAATTATTATGAATGTCAGTATGCTATTAAAATGACCAAGCATGGGAAGAACTCCTATGCACAAACTATGCCAACTAATAGCTTGTTAGAAGAAGTGGATTTACATAGAAAACTAAGATGTAAAAGAGATGTAGAGTGCTCATATATGACATTCTTCTGTGGTGCCACTCTTCTGGACTATTAAAAGAGGAATGCAGCAAAAGCTGGTTATTTTACTGAAAAAAAAAAAAAAAAAAAGAAAAAAAAAAAAAGAGGAAATTCCAGCTGTGAAAATATGGTCAGTCATTCTATGCAACCAAAAGAAGTGTTTAACCAGGCTCATCCTGAACCTGTATTCAATTTCCAAATGTAATTAGATGCTTCAATAAACCCCACCCACATGCCAATGCATTTTCTTTTAAAGTCTCAACTTTCTAGTGAAACTGGGGACACTGTAAGAACTCTGCCTGTTTGCAAAGGACCTGAAGCAATATTGGATTATAACTTTGTATTTTCTTAAGACTATTCTCCTTAGAAATAATGGGAACTGTGATTTAACTATGAACATATTGAATCAACTAATGTTGTATTTAATTAAATTGATGAAGTATAGTTAAAGTCTTAAACTATATTTTGGAATTAGTTTTGACACAACAGCATTTAAACAAAAAAGTAATTGACTCCCAGAAACATGTTGATCTTTTCTCTCTCCCAAAGTTTTTACTTGGTTGCAAGTACTTGACTGCTTTTAAATTTGGAGATAAAGTGTAGAAATTCTCTGTGGTTTATACTGTGCAGCCTTTTTGGCCTCCAGTAAAGGAAAAACAGTAGATAATCTGTTTTGTTGTAGTCTAGTGCTGATATTTATCTTAAAATGTAACCCAGCTGAAAAGTCATGCAAAATACAAAATTGTTAAATGTCTAAGATTTATATTTATTTCTGGCCCAAATATTACACAAGAACAAACTGTTAAATACATAACGTTCTTGTATTTATAATGCCTTTCTCCTGTCTCAGCCTGTGTGCTGAATAGCTTTCTGATTTACCTCCTCAGAACTAGGAACCATCTTAAACCACAGGTGCATAACATTAATCTTTAAAATTAAAAAATATGGCAAGGGAAAAAAGAAGTTCATGTTTTTAAGATATGGAATAATTACAGGAAAGAATGCCATGTGTTATCATTCATTTATAATTGACCTTCCTCCATCTGCCACTGTAGTCAGCAGATGTCCATGCATTAAAACTTGTTGGTTTTTCCATGGCAAAGTTGGCTAAAGACTGTTGTGAATGGGAAAATAATTATTCTTTCTTTTCATGAGATAACCTGGGATTTAGATTTGCTTGTTATTTTCGCAGTGGAAATATTATCAGGAAAAACAGAGGGGTACATTCTGACATATTTATAGACTTTTTTCTTACTCAGCTTTGACTTAAGCTGAAATAGGGGACTCATCCAGCAAGATGCTAAGATCTCTTGCCAAGAAGAAAAGAATACTTACAAATTATTGACTTAAATGAGAGAAGGCTCAATACCCCACTGGATCAACTCTCATATGACCAGACAATAGACAGTTTCGTCAGTTTTTCAGAAGTCCAGTGAAAAAATTAGAGAAACAAGTCCCTAAAAGAAACTTCAGGAAATACTACTTTTTTACTCCAGTTGCTAATGTAAGGAAGTTTTAAGCCAAGGTTAACTGTACATAAAAGAAAGATTCATAACCTCTTACCTGACTGCAATACTAAAATTAACCTTGCAATAGGATGAAATTAAATGCAGATTTACACCCTTTGAAGATAGCATTTTTGTCAAATGATCTAAATCAGGTCAGAAAATGCATTAAGCACATTCTTCACTGTTCTGAAACCAAATAGAAATAGATTTTCCTAATACTCAAAAAAATTCTATGTTGAGTAAGATATTCTGTTGCTACTAAGTGATACTAAGGGAAGTAGACAAAATGCAATTGGGCAAATTGACACCCACTGAGGATCAACCATACTTCAACCTTATGTCTGGGAAAAAAAGACTTCGCATCCAAGTGTGATGAAACATTCATCACCTGTATTTATGCCTCATAGCCAAACCTGAACTAAGTAGATAGAGAAAGCATACCTGCTTCTGTATTTGTATCAAATACAAAAAAATCCTTTGCTATTTCTCCTCTTAATTTCTTGAATGTTTCCAAATGTTAACCTGCTTGTAACAGAAGACTGGAAGACTCACTGAATGTAGTCCCCTATGGTAGAAGGTCCCATACAATCTCTTCAGTAACTTCAGCAAGTTCTATCTTAAAACATCTTTTTATGTTGTCTTAACGTTTTCATTCGTAAAGTGTCTGGACAGCCACAGAGCTCTAATAATTTATTTTTTTCCTCTTGGGCAAAATTTCCTTTCATCTAGTTAACAGCTATTTATTCTTATGACAGCGCTGTTGTTTTAAAGTTTAAATAGCTCTTATATACCATTTCCACATGACCCAGCGCATTGACAGACAGCTATTTTCCCTATTAGCCTACCTGGACACAAAAAGAACAACATAAGGCTGTCCGATTTTCCTTACCCTAACTATTCCAGGCTTCCTGAGTTTCTTCATCTTTCTGTAGTACTATTCCATATCCTTCTCTAACAAGAGCAACTATTAATCATAATTCCTGCAAGGCTTTCTAACTACATGTGAATGTAAACCAAGAATACGTACTAGATTAAGTCATCAGTTTACCAAATGTTAAGTCTAGAATATGTAGATTGCAGCCTATCCCGATACTGCATATACTGTCTAACAAATTACAGTACATGTGCGCTATCAGTTTATACAGGTGCAGGATTCTTTTTTTTTTAAGACTCTGTTGGGAAACTGACACAGTACTTTTCCTTCCTTGGCAGGTGAAGATGCACACTGTGTCCTACATTCATTTCTTCTACCTTGCCCTGTGTTTGCTTACCTTAACCAGTTCTGCTGCTGCTGGCCCAGAAACACTGTGTGGTGCTGAGCTGGTTGATGCTCTTCAGTTCGTATGTGGAGACAGAGGCTTCTACTTCAGTAAGTCAATCCTTACATTCAACTGCTAAGTTTTTCCATGTCATCCATTTGAGTTTGCAACTGCTTTAAGCAAGCATAGGAATTATCCGACCAGGCTGCCAGGTACCACTAGTATCCTGGATCTCAGAGATGCCCAAGCCTTCAATGACCATTAAATCTCAGTTAAGAATAGATATGTTCCTATATTCAGCTCTCTGAGATTTTGATGAATTTTACTTTTCAGGCATATTATTGTTTTTATAACTACTTACCAGCTGCTGCTATCATACCTGCTATGTTATTACTTTTCCTGACCTGCCACTAAAAATAAGGAAATGAAAGGACACACTGGACCCAAGATATTCACAGAGCGTAACTGCACGTACCTATTATCTCAGACTATTCGTAAACAGTTTAAGTACACATTGTATCATATTAAAAACACACAAATCTTCAACATCTGGTTTGAAAAAAAGGAAAAGCTGGAAGGCAGCAAGCAGAAAGGTACTGCATCCAAGTATCCACATGCTACATAAGTTAAGTACAGGTGAAGGAAAATGCTTTCATGGTGAGATAATAAAGAATATTTCCAGTACAGATAATAGATAAAATTAAGTGTGTAACAGAGTGGATATATTAGTACTCAAGAAACTTTTTGGAGCAAGTTGGAAAATAAACATCACAATACCTTTTCTTTGCTGTGCTTTAGTTTGTGCGAAGCTCTTAGTACCTCCTTACAAGTGGCATCAAGATCAAGAATACACAACATGTAAATAATAGAAGTCTACTTCCAATTTTCAGCTCTTGCTACTCAAATGCTATAAGGATAAGGAAACTTTTAGTAAGGAGTATGTTCATTCTGAACTCATTCATGAATATATAAAAATTCAAAATGGACATAAAATTGTGCTTGTAGAGCCTCTGAAATTAGTGCTTACTTCTAACAAAATAATTTCCCAGACTATTCTTGTCTGAAGTTACCTGTCTTTCAGGGCCTCAGTTCCCTTTCCAAACAAGGATATAACTAACAGAAGGAAATATGCAGTGGTTAGGCTATAAAGACAAGAATCTAACTGAAGGTTGTTTTTATTTTCCTACATATTTTTTATATTCTTTGCAAAGTCTACAACTTTTTTAGAAAATTTTTCAATCCTTGTTTTATCCCAATAATTCCTGCCTTCCAAGATTTCACGTTCGTTTTTCTGATCAGTTTTCCCCTACACCATTCCTATTCATTTCTACACATGGATTTATTGATTTCAAAATTTATTTCCTTGCTTGGAATAAAAATAGAACTGGGGAAATCCAAACTCTTGGACCTTGACTTTACAGAAAATCTGGATTTCCTCTACATACAAATTGCTGACATTTTCATTTTCTTCTTCAGACATTCATTAAAGTTTACCCTTTGAACCTGAAAGCCTCAGTTTCATATATGCACAGTAATTCATTAAAGCACTCAGAAAGAAATTTTCATTTTTCTACCAGTTCTTTATTTGTTCACCTAGACAGCGCAATCTATTACAATCATCAGCAGATAAGTTACTCTTAATGGACTATTTGAGTAGCATACATATGCTTTCTCTTTGTGATTTGAAGGAATTCAAAGGAAAACTTTCTTATTCTCCTCTTTTTTCTACATCAGAAAAAAATCAGACAATTTACTTTATTGTTAGAACAGCATAGCTTTTATTTCTTTTTTTTTAACTGTGTGTGTGGATTTTGGGCATTTTTCCAGTCATTTGGCAAAATGCTGCTTGTTCAGAGAACTATCACACTTGCTTCCTGAAAGAGTGGCTGCTACTGCCAAATAATCAGACAACATTTCTGTGCAATTATTGTGTTGCTCAAGGTAAAAATATATGTCAAATGCTAACTATCAGCAAAAAAAAAGAAAAAAAAATTGTCTTTGCTTTCAATCTCAGTTGTTCTAAAATTACACAACCTGTTTCCAATCTCTAAAGTCCCTGAGCTAGATGACCCTTTCTTTAAAATAACAGGACGGCTTTCAGAAGTTTTTCAAAGGAGTTCATAACCCTTGCAATCTTGACTTTCGTCTGGCATCAGTAAGAGGCTTCCTCTCTAGTTTTCTTTCTTGTGTGCTTACATTCTAAGTTTTGACTTGAAATTAGTATAACTGGTGACACATTAAGTTCTACTTTATCTTTGTGAAAGACTATGAAAGATTTTACATGGCCAATGTGTTTTAGCAAAGTCTTATACTGTTGTAATTAAGAAATCGCAACAAGAAATTTATAAAGTTAATACCTGGCCCTTGGGTGCCAAATCATTTATGTCCCATGCCTGACTCTACTATTAATTCATGAGGAAGCCATTTAATCTGTTTTAGTGTTCTTCCTCTTATTTATTAAAGTATAATAAGAATTATAGTAAGTTCTTTGGTAAAACAGCTTCAGAACCTCGTATCAACTGTACTTCAGAATGCAATATATTGTTGGAAGTTTAAACGCTGTTCAGTAACAGTACGTTTAAGAAGACTACATCGTTTGCAGAAGTAAAAATGCAGTGAACTTTTTTTTTTTTACAGTGAAGAGGATGTCAGTTTAAATTGTATTTTAAGCCCTCTATTCTCATCTTCTTGTATCTTTACATAACGTATAATCATTGATTATGTTTGTCTTTAAATTGCTCACAAAATAGCTCTGAGGGAAGGTGGGAAGGTTTTCTTCACTAGAGACTTGAAATGTACCTTTTAGCTGAGGTGGATCTCCTGGTTCAGATTCAAGGCCAAAGCTTCTGACTATTTCTTGGAAATTGTAGGTGGAAATAAAGATAGAATTAATTGTGATACTTTATGTAGACTACCCCATAACCATATAACGACATCTACTACTAGGACTGGAATAAAGTTTTTTTCTTTGTATACTCCGCTCATGAAAACTAATTTCCTAGCTATAAAATGAAATTCATTACAGCTTCTGAAGAGATGATTGAGCTGCTTACCACACATGAAGACAAGTACTGACTTCAAGAGGAAGTCAAAACATGTTTCTAAAACTTGTGTTCTTCAAGAGGTAGATTAACAGGGAGTATTTTTTTAAGTTATTTAGGGGAGAACAAGCATTTACTTCTTAAACTAGTCAAAAAAATAAAACAAAATATCCTTTTTTTTCATGTTAGTTGAATTTGATTGAATTTGATGGACATTCATTCTAACTCGTGTTGTTTTCTAAGGTAAAAAACAAAAATACACACACAAAAAAAAAAAACCAGCAAGCGCACTTTGCTCTAAAATACTATATTCTCTTTTCATCTAGTTTCTTCTCTTTTGAAAATATTTATTTTCCTTTCCCATTACATGGATAGCAGTTTGGCTAACAGTATATGCAAATGCCAATAAAGAAGTAGTTTGCCTATTTCTTTGGATACTTTTGATTCTTCCAACCTCTAAAGCCCAGGTTCAATGACAACAGTAATTTGGAGATGTAGCACAGAGTATCAACTTCAGGAATAAAAATGAGTCTTCTGAATCTAAAAGCATCATTTGCGCAGAAAAGGAGGAACTGAATTTAGAAACTTGACAGTACATAGTTTGTCTCATATGAGAATGGAGGGAATGGAGAATGACCAAGCACAGGCTTCTGTGTTATAAGTGTGAATCTTTAACTACTCCATATCTGTAGGAACTATGAGTCACTAGCTCCTCTGTGTATCTCTGATTGAAAGAAACTGTAATGTTACCAGGAATGGTGTGCTGAAAAGCTGTGGTGGACATAGATCTCACAGTGTCAGTGACAGACTAACACAAAAAAATATTAGTTGTCTTGGCTATGTCCACTCAGCAAGATCTGAGAGTGTTTTTAATTTAAGTTCCTTGGTTTGGCTACATGCCCCATCCATGTCCACATCCTGCATCCATGGAATATTTCAGTCTCTTCCTCCCTCTTACCCTCCTTACATCTTACAGGGGAGCTGTAGCCTAGAAAGGAGCTAAGGTGCAATTCAGCCAAACCCAGAGTGTCAGTGCTCAGGGAACCAGAACTATAGATGCAGTTACTGACACATTTTTGTAAAACAAAAGATAGCTGGGGATTCTAGAGTGATATCACTGTACAGTCAAATAACTGATTGATGTTTGGAGTATGCTATGTTGCCCAGTGTAAAAAATCACTGTGTAAATCCTCTGAAAAAAAAAAGCCTGTCTTTAAGATTATTTTGTTCTTATTTACCTTATTAAGAATGACTAGAAGGTACTCAAAAAAGCTAGCCTTAGTTTAGTGAGGTTAATATTCTTAAGCTACCTCTTTAATAACAGAAATAGAGATTCATCTTTCTCTATCCGTAGATGAGAGAACGAGTCTGGGAGGATTTAGCTTTTAGCATAGACTGTATGTAAAAGTCTCCTTTACAGCTAGTTCTTCTTCTGTCCCCAAGAATTCCACTTCCTTTCAGTCCTTTCGCCACGAGGGACTGCAGTATTAATTATAATTTTGAGTAGAGCAGAAGCAAGACATTGATCAAAAGTTCATGCTGAAACATCTCTGAGATAAGTCCGGATTACTAAAGCCAAATAAGTATAGTTTCTTCAGAAGTTTAATTTACATATGTCCTTATTAGGTGATAGACATGGGAGATGCTAGTGCATTTTATGTTTGCCTTTATCTGTGCACTAGACAAAGTTTCAAATTTGGTCTCAAATCACAGAAAGCTGTTATTTGAAATTTAATTCCTCAACTGCAGCTAGCTATATGTATATTTAATACAACGTTTAGTCTCATGTTGGATAAAATCACTCAAAGAAGCACTCGGCAAGACTAGCATTTATTCTTGGCATAGATGCCCCTCTTACTTTTCCATTGAATCTTAAATACCAAGAAAACCCTTCACTGACTTCAGTTCTGGCATATATATTATGCCAAAACTTTGCATGTGGACATCTTCATTTGTCTGGTACTAATAATGAATTAATATTTGATCAACAGCAGGAACTGTTGCAAAGCAAACTATTCACTTTACCAGCAACACAGCCTCTTGATTAAAACTCTTCCATTAACTGAGCATCTAGGGTAATCTATACCAAGTACTCATTCAAAGAAGGAAGGTCATACAGCCATTTCTCTAAAGCTTATTTGGCATTTTAGTTCTTACACATCTGTTCAAAACTCTCTCACACCCACTGAAAATCAAGTAGACTTAAAGCTATTTTCATTTCAGAGCTTTTCTGAAAAAGAATGCCTCTGAAATTATTTATAAAATTATACTCAAATGCAACATTTGTCTATGATACAAGTTTAACTGATCAAAAATACGACCGCAAATGAAAGGGGTACCAACAGTTAATTCATTTTTCATTCTAAAAATTAGTACCAAAAAAGGAGCACACACAGCTGAGTATTTTACATTCAATTTATCCCTGTAATATTTGCAGGATCTTCCATGTCAAAAAGAAGAAAAGGCCTTCAATTCATACTTTTGTGTGTGTGTGTGTGTGTGTGTGGTACTTTTAATCCAAAGTTACTATTCAAGATACAGCACAAGCAGTTGGTTTAATTGTTAAGTGACAAGCACATTTCATGTTTGGATTAGTAAATGAAGTTCTGAAAACAAAAACTTTAACAGAGATACAGTCTTCGAAGGGGAGGAACATATGCCGATCAGTGTGTAATTCCAACCAATAGAAAACTTTACATTGTCACTGTATGCAAAAGTTGCCTATTTCAACTAAAATACTGTACATTAGACATGTACATGTGTATTCTAACTGTATCCAATACAGTCAAATCTAATGTGTTTTTACTGCTCTTCAAAGACAGAGTGTAACTTGTTCACTTACCTCATACCAAATCCTTTGTTAATAAAAACTAGAACAGCTGTGTATCAAAGAAATAATATCAAGTTATGCCTTATAGGGCCCATCTTTCTCTTTTCTGATTCTTCAGGTAATTTGTCTGTTTACCATCTTATTTTTGAAATTCAGCTGTGATCTCATTTTGTCATCTATGAAATGTAACTGCTACAGAGTAAGAGAATGACTGCTGAAGACCCTTTCACTTTCTTATGTTCCCATGTAAGTGTAGGAGTAGAGAAAGCATACTGTTAAAGCACTTTCTGTAGAAAACTATGGCCTACTTCCAAATCTGAAAGTGTATGTTGTTTTATATATATATATATTTTTTAAATATATGTATATATATATATATAATAATTTGTTTATAGTGTTGGCACAGTTTCTTGATAAGCACAAGGCTTTGAGTAAGCAGCAAAAAGAATGGGTTGGCTCAGACCATTCTGATTCAGTCCAGCTCTGTGAACAAAATGGCTTTCTTTCAGAAAACGAATATTCTAACAATACTTCATAACTATTTCTTATTTTTTATTATCTCCAAGCTGATACTGTCAGCCACTATAAACAGCAGCTTCTAAGGAAAGTAGATACTGCTGAAAATTGTTTTGACTTCAACAGAATGTTCATTAACAGCCATTTACTACTAGGCAATGGACAAAATATTAAGTTCCACACACAAACTCTTTGCTTCACACCTTAGTATTTTAAAGAATATTTTCAAATGGTAGGAAAAGTATAAGCGTTGTGGGGAAAATGGTAATGAGAAGAAATTGTAATCTGAAAAGATGATCACATTCCTAACTAGCTCTGATGGTTTTATGGTACTGTATAAAAGGCACCTGAACTACAGTAGAGATAGTTCTTTAAATATACTGAAGTTTTCTTTTAACTCAGAGACATCAAAAGGACTGGATGAAAGCTTCTACTATTACAATGAATTTTTAATAGCTTTTTTTTCCTGTAACTCCTTATTGATTACTTCAGGTTACATGAAAGCTAATAAGGACAACTATTTTAAGTTAACATAGCAAATTTAAAATGAATATACTTCATACCTTGAAATTGCTGTAGTCAAGTAAGATGTAATAATTTGTTTCTACAAGCCCTGAATTCCTGAATTACTAGTCAACAGGTCTTCCATGAAAAAACTTTCCTACGTATTTCAAGTTTTATGTTTCTTTCCATTAAAGTTTCCAGCCTTTCACAGACATATTTAGTTTGGCAGGAAGAATCTGGTGACTCACAGACTGAAGAGATTTGAGAGCAAGCTACTGAAAATGTATCTAATTTCTTCTTGTGTAATTTGGGAGCAAGCTACTGATAGTATGTCTAATTTTCCTAGTTTAATCAGATGTATTATTGGCAAATACATATTCTGAATAAAAGCCATGTTTATTTCTGAAATATATAGCTAATATTAAACCTCAAAACACCATTAGTCCTTGCTTTTAGAACACTTATGTTTTTTCCTAATTGTTTCTGGCATCATATGCTAAATCAATGGGCACCGAATGAAAACATATACAGTCCTAAAATCATTTGCATTATGCTCGTATTTACATTTTCAAATTCAGAAATATAAGCTTTTTCTTGCTGATTTTTTTTTCTCTTCTTTTTAAGGGAGAATAGAGGTGTAGGAATAATTGGTGATGTTATTCCTCTGTGATTCATATGGAGAATAGATGTACTAGAAGGGCTCTCATATTTATTTATATTGATTCTATTGCTGCTTATGCCTCTTTTCAGACAAAAGTCTCTTTTAAATTAAGTTCTTTCTAGACAATCTATGACAAATGTATCATTTTCATTTATCCGCATACAGACTGAACCTTTCGGAAAGATTAAGATTTAAAAAAGCTTGATCCAATACACAAGGAGATTTTTCACATTCACTCCATCTACTGTCAGTTTCTTAAATGAGATGTTGTAGTTAGGAGATTACCGAGCTCATTTTACAATCTGTGAAAGGAGTCAGAAGCTTTCAGATCTCTCTGTAAGTTGTGGATATGCCATAGCACAAACCTTTCCTTCTTCCCTAAATTAAGTAAAGAAGCTATGGCAACTGCAGGCTTAAGTTAGTTAAGTTAGTTGAATAAAGACTCTCTATTAAGTCCTAAATTAAGGTGCTCTCATAAGGACCACACAGAGATGTTGTGTCGAGCTTGGGCTGCTCCTTGTCCTTTCTCTGCCTCAAGGTTTCCCATAATAGATAGGTTTAATACATTCTTCAAAGGACAGGTGTCAGGCTACTCCTTAGGAAGCACTCTGGGTACTCTACAAGACGTAAATAAGAGTGGTGTTGATAATGAAAATATGGTATTAATACATTTCTATTAAAAAATAAAACCTTAAAGCAGTATTTTATCTGCATTCTATTAGAATAATAATATATATATATATATATATATATATATATAATTTTATTGCTACAGTTACCAAGGTCTAATAAAAAAGCATTTTCCCATCTTTATTGGGTAAGTGCCAAAACTATTATCCTTTATGCTCTGGCCATTAACTTTTATTCTGTAGCCTTTATCTTAGCTGCGTGTATAGTAGTCTGCTAAGAAACATTCAAGTAGGAATCTGTATTCAATTCAATCCATTATTTACTGTGAAACTCAAAAAGAATAGCTTCTTCTGTCTCTGTTATTTATCCATATCAAACATTGTTGCTAACTTAAGTGCTGATGATCACTCATGTAGGAATTGGATTTTTCTTACTGTGAACTATGTTCTGGAAAATAAGTACAACTGTAGCTAACCTAGTAAGATTCAGGTAAAGCTTGAAATCTCTAGCTGAAAGACACGCATCTTGCATGTGTTTTGAGACTAGATGATCTTAAAGGTCTTTCCAATCTTCATGATTCTATGATTTTATTCTATGAAAAATAAGTAATATTCCTTCATATTTTATTCCCTGCATAATAAGACAAGGTGCACTTATCCATGCAACAAAAATGAAGCCATTTTTTATACTGCTATTCACAACGATTCATTCCTAGTCCTATGACTGTGCATGGCCCAGCAGTTTTCTAAGACAAAGAGACAATAACAATATTTGAAACCTAGAGTGATATTTAAACACAGAAATCATACCTCATTAAAGAAGCAATTTCTCCATTGAAATGTATGAAGTACCAGGATTGAGGATGATACCAGAATGATGCTCAAGTAAGGTTTGAGATACTCAGTGATAAATCAGACAGTTTGAAGATTTAATTCATAACTACTCATGATGTTTTAAGATCATATATAAAAGCAAATACACAACTGAAATAAATAAGAATCCTTCCTGAAGTACTTAGCCATTCACTGAGTTGAATCAACAGCCCAATGCCCCTCTACCTTCCTCACTTGAGTTTCTCCCTTCACTCAAGATGATACAGAAACTCTATAGGACCACTCCAAAGATAATTGCATTCTGTGACCTTTAGAGTGATGACTTCACTGGAAACATAAAATTTCTGAAGCAGCTAGGAGAGTAAGAATTAGTAGGTCATTTGGATTTTGACAGACTGTTAATATGAAATATTTTAAAGCAATCAGAGAACCATAAAAACAAAACAAACAAAAACCAGAGAAGTTATGCGTTGTACTATTCCCAGTTAGTTGACTTTGGGGAAAATAGAAATGAGGGCTGTGCTTGTTTATATAGTGTTCTCTGATTTCACAATTATATATTGATTTCCACGTTTAAAAGTCATGCAGGGTGATCTTGTGTAAGGTACTTGCATGATCTTGTATGATATACTCAAACACTCATAAAATTCTGTCTCTATTTAAGGAATTTAATACATTAGATCACAGAATCACAGAATCACAGAAACATCAAGGTTGGAAAAGACCTACTAGATCATCTAGTCCAACCATCCACCTATCACCAATAGTTCTCACTAAACCATATGCCTGAAATAATAACATAATAATAATATATAATATAGCTATAATATAGCTATCCCAAGATACAATTATTTCAAAAAGTGGAGTAGTCTAACTAATGTGTTCATTCAAAAAATAACAGGAAGATATTTTTGTTTTGCAAAGAATGGAACAAAATTCTATAACAGCACCTCTAATGGCTTTATGTGAACTGCTATAATTTTTGCTACATAATCATTTAGTTTTTGAAAGCAGTAGGACAACTATTTCCTGTTATCACTAAGAAGATTTACAAAATGAGCAAAAATTATAAGTGGTGATATTCTTACTGTCTGGTGCTCTTTTCAAACATAAATTCGTATTCTAATATTAAACAGGTGAACCTCAGATCTGTGAAATTACCTAAATTTTTGGAATGAATCAGACATTAAGCCCCTATCAAGAATCAAATAACCAATTGAGTTATCTTTATGAAACAGGTGAGAGGGCCGTGGCTTTAATTTTTGTAAGGATATAATAACAAAAAAGCATGTTTCTGCAGTTTCACATTGCAGAAGAAAAAGAGAAACACTGTCAAGGAAAAGCTGTTATAGTAGTATCCCTAGTATAATAGGGAAGGAAGATATATGTTACCAGAGAGGGCAAAAATAATAAAATAATAATCAGGTATTTTTTCTAAAATTCTGATCCTCAAAATACAAAAAAAAAAAAAAAAAAAAAAAAAAAAAAACTTAAGAAACAAATGAACAGCTTTTTTCTTTCATTTTGCTTTATTTTGTTTTAGTATGTGACACTAAATAATCCAGGATAGCCTTGTCCAGGAGTTCCTTCACTTTACAATCCTCTATTAGGAATCAATGGACTCAAGATTATCTGCTAACTTCAATTGGCTTTGGCTCAGCGCAATGAGGATAGTATGAGTTAATTTGAGGAGTTATCCATATTCACCCAAGAAAACAATGATCGATTTTCCTAGGCCTTTTGACTATAAGCATAATTGGACCACAGATATTTTCCCTTGACTGGATTCCCACAGGTTTCTAACCAATCATCTGTTTTTCCTAAGAGCTGACAGCTGAAATTTTGATATTTTCCCCCTTTTATCATAAATATAGTAAATATTATTTATCTTATGCAATCCATAGATACTTCTCATGCCTGGTAAGAAAAGGGAAAATACACATCGGGAAATCATTTTAACATCTGGCAATAGCACTGCAAATCAATCTGAGAGCTTTGTAGTGTAATTTTAAAGTTCATCTACCACTTGTACATGACGTAAACTATTAAGAATACCAATTTATTCAGATGTTTGTTGAAATGTCTGAACTGTCCTAGGTTTTGTGGCATCCAAATGCCTACATCTAGAAGACTGAGACAAAATTTTAGAAGCGTTGATCTATTTTTAAAATAGTTTATACCCTGTTTTCAAAATAGGGTATAAGTCTCTTAAAAGTCAGTGAGACTTTGGAAGACTCCTAAAGGCATATATGGCAGATAAACAAATTTTAATAGGCACTGAAGTGGCAGATAGATACTCAAGAAATTTTCAGAAGCGAGCATGCATCCAAATTTCCACTGAAATAAATGATAGATGGTCCTAGACAATTATTTAATACCCTTCTAGGCAAATACCTTTGGTTTTAGTCACTTTAGTGATTCTGGAAACAGGAGTCAGGTTCCTTCCCTGCTTATCTTAGTTCAGTTATGGAACTTACTGAATGCTGGTGAAAGAGTTACCATTATCAACAGCCCTTTAAAATAAGAGTTGGAATAATGACTTAGCTTCCTCTCTGACGTGAAACATACTAATACGCTTAATATGAAATCTTCTTATTTCTAGCATAAGTATGTGAGACATCAAATGAAAGCTAATAATTTCCCAAGAGAGCTAAAAATAATGAAGGCTGAATTTGGATAAGTATTCAAAAGAAGCATTCTGGAACAGATAGTGGTTAATAAGGACTATAAATTCTATATTTCTACTAACCTTATTTGCAAGATGCCAAGGCCTGAATGTGGATCACAAACATTATTATAGGATGAAGACTGAACATGAGAAAAGTAATAATCATTGCAGGAAGTTTGAGACAATTCGTATTTTATTGTTTGGTTTGTCTTATAAACTGAAAGCTGTAATTTAAAATCTCTAAAAATTCTTAGAAGTGATGTTCACATGAGATCTTGTTTTGAAATTCTAAGCACTTATCATTTTCCAATGAAATGAGAGCATCTGATAGCTAAATTTATCACAGTAATGTTAAATGAACTGTATTATAAGGAGTAAGACAATCCACAGGGTTTATTTTAAGTATTAGTTTGTGTAACCACAAATAATGTAGGAGTGTATGAACTGAATGTATTTTTAAATATGTACGGTTGCTAAAACAGAAGAGCTTAATGAAAAAAATAATAGTGACTTAAACTGTGGTTCTTTAAATCCCTTAAAATCAGATGTTAACCGTAATTTTGTCACTTTACATGGTCATGGGTCAACCAGTTTCACATTATGTTACAGGTTTTTTTTTAATAAAAATTGTGTTCATAGTTATACAGGGATGCATGCTTCATTGGAGAAAGAATAAACCAGTCAAATATTTACTTTTTTCTTCATTATCTAATGGGTGGTCTCGTGTCCTATTGATTTCAAAGATCAAAATGCTACAGACAAAAAAAATTAATATTTTTCTCATAAACTCTTCAGGAGTGCTCATCACAGAAGTATTTGTTTGTTATGCTCAGACAAATGCATTGCACCATACAACTTCTCAGAAGATTACTTGTTTCTATGAGCATTTACAAGGTTTTTTGACCTACTAATTGTATTCCCAAATGGAGATGACAAAGATTAATTTGGTAAAGTAATTTTAAAATTTCTGCTCGTGCTTTGTATATTCAAAACAGAATACAAATATCTTGGAAATTAACCTACAGATACAGTTAAGCAGCATTATTCCTTTTTACAGGGCAAATATGCCCCATTCTACTTGAACTAACAAAGCACTTTTGACAAGACACTTAGAATCAAAAGCAACCTAATCTTCCTCTCCTTTTCTTCAAAACTAAGCATCATTACCCTCTTCTGTTGCCATTACAGCAACAGAAATTACCTCATTCCTGTGAGCTGCACAAATTCCAGAGCAGCTGCTGTGCATCAGCAAAGCACTGACCAGGAATAATTTTCATTGCCAAGTGGCTGGTGATAAACAGAATTCTGTGCAGAATCATCTAAAATTGTAATTGATTGAAATCTATTGGTCCAGAGATCTCATTTTAGATGAATATATTTAAAACAAAACAGAATATAAAACCTTTGCAGCTATATAAAAGCTGAAGCAAATTAGTACAGAAAAGCCCTATGGTTGTTTGCAAAAATTCGTAGTGTGCTGTGGTTATGGAAACACCTCTCGGAGTTACAAGCTAAGCCTTTAGCTGGAATAAGTAACTTCCTGTCTCCAGTAACAACAACATAAATTAGGCTTATCCATTCATGGCTAATATTCTGAAACTACCAACAGGATAGCAATTCATTCAAATAATTTTACAGTGTGAATGTCAGCAGAGACCACCATTGCAGTACTCATATATGAATAAAATGTTTTTCACATATCAACCTGGGCTGCCAATGGACAGTAAACTGGTTTAAAAAATCCACATTATGTGACAATTTGTTTTTTCTTCCTGCTTCCCCCACGAATTATCACCAGTACTGTAAGAAACACTAGGAAAACTGTTCATTCTGAACCACCTAAACAGGTACATACAACAAAACAGTTTTGTTTGTTAAGTCCATAGCTGCCTTAGGCTGGACATTTTCAAACAAAGGAGATGAGAGTGCATCATTTCTCTATTGCCAATTTTGCTGATTTCTTATAGTCTCAAAATACATATAGATGGCTAGGAAAACTTTGATGTAATTCTGTACAACAGCAGACTGTCTTTTTACTGACACAACTACAATCACAGAAAAGTTCTGGATGAAATAGGCAGCTGAAATCTGAAAGTCCTGTACAGTCAGTACAGGAGTCAGTACAGAGAATCCACCTTTTCTTTGAACCACTTTTACCTCTTCAGTTTCCATTATATAAGCATGCTATGTTGAAAGCAGAGTCATAATGTTCTTTTAAACTACTGCTTTGAAATAATTTTAGACACATTTAAACTATTGCAATTTAGTTGCTGGCCACTTGATTTCAGTTCAGCCAGTGAGAAAGAATGCGATTCAATGACCCTGAGTTCACTGAGATTACTGGAAAACCAAAACAAGGGTTTGGAAGTCCACTGCTTTAACACATAAAGAAATACATTAAATACTTCAAAAGATATAAAATTCTTAGAACTGTTGGACAGACTTCTGTGTGTGAACTTTCCTGTCCAAGCAACATTGCTAAATACCGTGACTCCAATCAGAAGATTGACATTATGTTGTTGTGTAATTCATAGCCTCATAACTCAGTGTCACTTTTAAAAATACTTTATATGTGCATTCAACAGCTTAAAATTTCAGCTGTCAGATATTAAATAACGGACAGATCAGGAGGTTTATTTTGAAATATGAGTTCTTTATATTTTTTAGAAGGGAGAAAGAATGTAAAGGTTGTTTAGCCAGTGTTAACACTAGAAGCCTAGAGTCAAACAATAATCAGGAATCACCAACTGGAAGGAAAGCTAATCTCATTTTGATGGACAAGAGTAAACTTGAATTTTTACAACACAACTGGGACAAAATGCACCTAAATGCACATAGTAACAAACACCATTGAGATCCTACAGAGCTCAGTAAATGTTATGAGTAAATAGCCAAATTAACACCACATAGGTCAGGCCCAACAACAACAAGCAATGGAGAACAGATGCTCAGAATGTAATCTTCATCTCCTTTTTTTCAAAAGTAAGAACCTTTCCAAAGCATCATCTTCTGCCATTGCACAAATCACTTCATTCCTGAGAGCTGCACAAAGTCCAAAGCTGCTGCTGTGCATCAGAAAAGCACTGACCAGAAACAGCTTTCATTGCCAAGTGCCTGGTAATAAGCAGAATTCAGTGCTGCCAGGTATTTGTAAAGGAAGTGAAGTTCTTTGCTTCAAATGACATACGGCAGGGGCTATCTGCTGTTACCCATAACCCAACCTTCTAGAGTATCAGTATAGCACTTCAGAGGCACTGTGCTGGTCTGATAGAATCTGTGAGATCACAGACATCTCTGAAGATGTTATGCAGCCATTGATGATGCACTGAGGAGACCACTAACAATGTCTTTCTCTGTTATACACAAAAATACAAAATAACATAAAATAAAGGCTTACTAAACCCATTATGCTGCATATTATTCAGTGTGATTTGAGGTTCTCCTTTCACAAGGTAAGGAATGATGTGCCCCTTAGAAAACCATCATCTGGAATAGACTGAATTATAGATTCTTTGGTATGAACAAAAGCAACTGTGTATCTACGGTAGCAAATAAAGTAATAAATACCATCATGTCTTTCAACACTTAGCAATAACTACTATTTAAAGAGCTTAAGATTTCTGGGCATATCTTATTTTCAGTATCAAACCCATATTCACTTGATTTCTTTGTATGCTACCTAAGATGATCTTGTTGCTATCCAGTTTCTCGTATGTACAGTGAATTTATTTATCATTTTTGCACCCATAAAAAGAAGCAGTGAGATGTTTAAATGTATGGGTCCAGTAGTACACAATTATGGTTAACACCTTTTTTCTTAGTAATCCATGAATGGAATTCTGAACACTAGAAGTAGGTGTAAACTCTTACCTTTTATATTTTAAAGAACAGATCAAACACCCATTAAACAGACAGCAGCTGGAAGGGCTATGGCTATTTCTAGATCTATCTTAAATAACCTTGACCAAATCATTTTATCTGTATTTGTCTTACTCACCATGTGTGAAAATGAGGCAATGATGTTTATTCACCTTTTAAACGTTTTTAAAACCCACTGATTAAGGTCACCATTCAGATCCATCCAAACACTATTTTTTAGAAGCTTACCCGTATGTAAACTCAACTATTGGAAAAGTTAAAATTTTAAGCAAAATTACACATTGCAGTAAAGGTAATAAATTGCAAGTGACAGTTTCTCAGACTTAAAAGAACAGTTCAGTAAATACAGAAAAAATGCATTTTTTTTCATAGGGATAAAAATTGGCTACTGCTGGAAGTTAATATTACTGCAAGGAATCCCTGAAACCTTTTTTAAGCAACACTTGAACAGTTATATAAAACTTAACAGCAAGTAGATCACCCAAGCAGGCCCCACAACCTACTGCAAGTATATGGCACAGGGTTCAGAGGTTACATGAGACCAGCTTTCCTAGCCAAACAAGTAAAACCATAACACTTCCAGGCACTGAAACACTTTTCCTTGGACTTCAGCAGAAGCAGATGTGGGGCTGACTACATACTGAACAAAAAGCATAGATAGAAGAAAATGTCAGGAAAAAACATAAGCTCAGTTTGCAATTTATCCGTAATCATCCTTTCACATGAACACTGGCTTTCTAGTACTACCCTCTTCATCTGAAGATCAGTGCAAATCTTCAAATAATTGGGAGCTTACTTCTTCATGTGTGCTTGAGATTGCTCTGCTAAGCAAACTGATGCAATATTTCAATTTTCATTTTACTTTGGGGTGTAAGTTCTGAGTCATCATCGTTTATTTTTCTCCAAGCGTTCAGCTTGTGTTTTCTGTTTTTCTTCCTGGATGTGTCATAACAACTGAATTGTACCACCCCAGTAAAATGGTAAAGCCCAGCAGACATCTGCCAGTGACAAAATACTGTGCTCTCACTCTAATTCCCCACACATTCCACTCTTCACACAACTTTTCTCGCATCCTCTCAGTAATGTGGTAGAGCCTAGTAAGCAATTTCTTTTCATTCTCCACAACGTTCTGCCAACACTAACACAGAGATGAAGCAATAAATCAAGAGTTGCCTCAGAGAAGAACCTACTAGCCTTGCATGTTCTTTTTCTAGCCCAGTTTTTGTCAATATTCCCAACAGGTTAACCTCCCTGAAGTCAGTGACTTCCCTGTAGGTAGGCTATCTGTTAGTTTTGGGTCAACACTGTGTTAATTAACTTTGGAGGTATTTTTTTTTTTTCAGAATTGCAAAGTAATTTTGATTTGGGAAAATCGTTTGAGAGACGTTTTACTCTTTTCAATTTAACAGAAACTGTTCAAAAGTTTCCGACATTTGTGAACACAAGATTGAAGGGAAAATAAATCCCTTATTCTGAGTTTTGAAATCTCCATTTTTCATTTATAAGAGTTGCTACTGTGGTACATTTGTTTTAAAAATAAATACAATCAACACATATCAGAATTGCATGCAGGAGAAATGGAGGTGAGAATGAGTAGTTACAGGAAAGCATTAAAAGCAAGGCAGGAAAAGTCTCATCTCAAAAGAGGTAAACATGATGGATCAGATGAAAACGTAAGTTAAAATAGAGGGGACTTTAAAAGTTACTATTAAAGTTCTGTATTTGGCAGCTACCTTACCTGAACTAGGACTTTGATTCCTTTGAGGGTGAATCATGTTTGAACCAGGTTTCAAGGACAGTTCTCCTCTCACAAACGCACAGCACTTGCAATTGCATCCAATTTTTCTTACGAGATCAGGGTTGGACAACGATTACACCGTGTGTTAGCAATTGCATGTGGGTGGATAGCTATATAAGAATCAGTCCTGCAGCCCTGGTTGGTGCAGACTGTGAAGCAGGCTGCAAAGGATCTCTTCAGAAGTACTCACACCAGTCTACCTAACCACAAAGTAGCCACATCTTGCTTAACTTACATGACAGCAAAGACCAAGAGCAAATGTTAAGAGAAACCTTCCCTCAACAACCAGGTGGGGAAAAGCCAGTACTGGAAGTTACAGCAGCAGTAAAAAAATGGCAGCAGACATTCTAAGAAACAGAAGAGTTTCCAGATAACGACTTCTTAAGATTATCACGTGGCAGGTATAAAAGCAAAAACTGTGGCAGACTAACTCTTTGGAAAATTGATCTGATAGATACTTACACCAGATTGATAACTATTTACACCTATATTTATTGATACAGTTCAGAACTTTGGAAGCCTGAAATTTTCACTTCATGGAAACAGAAGAGTTGCACAGTAAGGCAGCCATATAGTTAAGAGAAGAAGGTGTTAATTTTTCATAGGGGCATTCTTCTACTCTTATTGTCAGAAATTATTCAGTTATTTTGTCTGCACCTTTGTTTCTCCCATCCTTTAAAAGAAGAAAAACAAAAACCTATTGGAGACCTACAATGCAAAACACCTGGAACTCTATCATTTAGATTTGGTTAAATTATAACAAATTTAAGGCAGAGATTAATATTAGAAAGTGTCAGGCAATCTAAAGTTTAGGTGTTGCTGCCTGCACCAGCTATTAGTGTCACTGTCAATATTATGTGCCAAACAGTCTTAATTTATGTGCGTGACTAACAGACTTTTCATTTTGCTGCTCAGTTGTTTATAGTGTTGCAGGATATTTAGTTTGCTTTTGTAAAAGTATTTAATTTTCAAACACTTACATATGCTGCGTGCAATAAGGCAGTATGAATTGTTCTTTAGGGATTGGGCTGCCCCTCACTGATTCAAGCTTGAGCTTTACCAGATGCCATATCCAGAAGAGCTAATCCTCATTTTTTCTACTTCTACATTCACTAAGTATGATTTTTACATAATTGTACCAGAGCACTGAGACAATAATGAACGAATGGTCCATGTAGAACTCTGGAAATATTTCAGCAATGTTTGTGAGGCAGTGAATCAAAATGTGTCTGAGCAAGATATGGGACATGGTGCAACAATGCTTAGATTCTTTGGAACATAAGGAAAGAGCAAGTATTCTATCAGAGATATTTTATCATTCATTTTTTCATTCATTCAGCCAGTATGGTGTCTAATGTGAAAATTTACAATGTGAAATAATAAATTAAGAACATCTGTTCTATTAGGAAACAAATGTATTACTCAATAATTACTACCAGTTTCAACACTGAAATGTTAACAGTATGTACGATTTTTTAAAGACTTCACTTCTTAATAGTTTTACACGGTGCTGGTCTGAAACACTGTAGGTACTTGCCAGATGTGGTACAATGGTAAAGTAACGCTATTAACAGAGAGTGTGTTTATCCTTAAATCACCCCTCTCCTGTTCTCTCAACCAAGGAGAAATGATTTCTGAATTTCCTAATGATCTCGCAAGATAAACATTGAAAGTTATTAGATCTAGAAATAATTATATTAAAAAGAGCATTATATTTTTTAATTCTAGTGCTAAGAACATAAATCTTTCCTAAGTCCTACTTATCAGTACAATGACGTCACCCTGGAGTAGGGAATAGGATAATCTTCCTTGTTGCTGCATTACTGAAGAATGGCAAGGAGCTCTGATAAATGTCCCACTCACTGTATGTTTCCTTACACCCAGTCCTCGCTTTTACACTGGACAGAACAAACTGTAGATTTTAAAAGCCATATATTGTTTTCAGTATTTCTTCTATCTTCTCTCTCTGCAGTACTGCAACATGTTCCAAGCATTTTTCAGCGCTTCCACTCTGCTCTTCGCCTTCACTCCACCAGCTGTCACTCCAGTGACATTTCCAAAGCATGAAGCTAACAAAGAGCAGGGTAGAGCTTAACTGCTTAAGCTGTGGAGATCAGTAGCGGTATTTTAAAATATCAACAGAACTCTGTGTATTGGGAGCAATTTCTGATATCATTACTTGAATAGACAGCAGTGTTTATTTACCACACAAGCAGTTGCACAGAACGTATTTCGGTTGCTTTAGAAACTCTTAAAAGTTTACTGAACTATAATACACAGGCATTTGATGACTCTCTACCATAATGTTTAATTTAAATTAGAAATTAGGAAAGCCTAGCCTGATTAATACTAAGAAATTTCTGCACAGACAATTATGAAGCTATTAATAATGTGGAAAGGAAGCCGAAGTGCAGAGTATAGGAGAGATACTAGAGAAGTGTTACTTCCTGATTTGCACTTATTCTCTCTAATTGTCAAATTGCAGGATCTATATTTACAGGTCATGACCTGAAATTTGACTCTAAAATGGAGTTATCACATGGGGGTGCCATCCTATAACAATTAAGCTTTCTTTTCACTTCTTGTTTTTTAACTGAGCCTCTGCAGTCCAAGATCCAAATACTGACAGGAAACCTATTGCAATGTGCAGGGAGTGCAGTGTTTCCTTCAGTCTGTAAAATACGAGTCCTACTACTGTGTCAGAGCACACAGAAGCAATGATTAGGTGTGGGTGCTGGCCACCAAAGTGCTCAGGTCTCCCTAGAGTAACAGGCTCACAATACTGCGTATACTGTTACCAGCAACCAGCACTCCTGCAAGGTGCCTTGGCTGGAAGGAGCAATGAGTGTGATAGATCCTGGCTATCAACACCGAAGTAGTAAAGGGATTGTTTCAGTTTTTCAGTAGATCTTCGCATCGGGAAGAATTTCTAAAATGCATTTAAAAGACAGAAAGCCTCTGTATTAGGGCAAATTTTAGCTCTTCCATGTTGATAACACAAGTCTTCTGGAGGTCTGATCAGTTTGCTCTATAGTAGAAGTAATATTCTGGATATTTCAGTGCCCAGATCTATCAGCTAGAGACACTTAAAGGGAGCTTATGAGCAGGAAGGAAATCAACTTTTTACAAAGGTAGGTACAGATAGGACAAGGGGGAAAAATTTTAAACTAAAACAGAGAAAAGTTGGATTAGATGTCAGGAAGTATTTAACTCAGAAGGCAGTGATGTGGTACAAGCTGCCCAGACAAGATGTGGGTGCCCCATCCTTGGAGGCACTCAAGGCCAGGTTGGATGGGGCCCTGGGCAGCCTGAGCTGCTGGGTGGCAGCTCTGCCCACAGCAGGAGGTTGGAAATGGGTGGCCTTTAAGATCCCTTCCAACTCAAGGCATTCTGTGATTTTATGATACCTCTTCATTACAACAATTACTTCTCTCTATCTTTTATTAAATAGAAATAATTTCTATAGATGTCACCACAGAGGGCAATTCATATAATCATAGAAGCATGGAATGGCCTGGGTTGAAAAGGACCACAATGATCATCTAGTTCCAACAACCCTGCTATTGTCAACCACCAGACCAGGCTGCTCAGACTCACATCCAGCCTGGCCTTGAATGCCTCCAGGGATGGGGCATCCACAACCTCCTTGGGCAACCTGCTCCAGTGTGTCACCACCCTCTGAGTGAAAAACTTCCTCCTAATACCTAATATCTAACCTAAACCTCCCCTGTCTCAGTTTAAAACCATTCCCCCTTGTCCTATCACTATCCACCCTAGTAAACAGCCATTCCCCCTCCTGTTTATATGCTCCCTTCAAGGATTGAAAGGCCACAGAGGGGTCTTCCTGGAGCCTTCTCTTCTCTAAGCTAAACAAACCCAGTTCCCTCAAGCTTTCTTCATAGGAGAGGTGCTCCAGCTGGTACCTGGGGTATTTTCTGCAGATGTTGCATAGCTGCTAGTCATGCACACAGAGAAAGAAAGAGAAGCAAATAGTCTCAAACGAGTCAATACTATGCAGCTACTTCCCTCGTCTTTGGTTTGTGATTTGCATCATCAAGATTAAGAAAAAAGCAGCAAAGATGATGTTTATGTTGATTGTTTTCCATCATCTCTAATTCTAAATGAGATATATGTTAAATGTATCTGGTCCACAAAATATTGCTCTTAAGTTCTATAGAGAAAACTTTATGCAGTAGTCTATTTTTGTGGTTTTAATCTTTAGAGTGATTACAGTTGACTGAATAACAGTTTTCTGATACTAGATGGAAAGTAAAAACAATTATAAAGTTTAAATTGATAACAACTTATTTAATGACATGCTGTCTAACTGCTAGAGGCATAAACAAAGGATACCTAGAATGCCTGAATGAATTTAGGAAATTCATTAGAAAAGTTATTAAGTGACATTACAAAGAAGACAAGAAGTATTGTATGAGAAGCATATGCAAATGACAGATGAGGATAGATTGCAAATAATTAAGCAAAATCACAAGAGATGTAGTTTAGACAGTAATTTAGAAACTGAGAAGAGAAAACAGACTCATTTTAGGCAAGCTGATTTAATTTCACTTCCTATTATGACTGCATTCTGGATGCTAACCTGAAACTTTTCTGAATTTCACAAAGGAGGAGATTGAGGTCTGCAGAATTAGTGTCATCTTGGCTAAGGCCCTTCAGCTGGAAACCTCACAGGATCAGCCACACTCACTAAACTTGCTGAACTTCTCCAGCCAGGCTGCACAGCCTCCTTGGTTTATTTCGGCACCTCCTTTTTTGGCTAGCAAAAAGCAGTTCAGAGGAATGCAAAATGAAAAACAAGGGGAAAAAATTAATCCAACTTTCCCAAACCACAGAAAACTTTCATTTGGTATACGTTTTGACCAAAGTTTCAGTGAGAGCAACGGTCAGATTTTATCCAAAAATTACTCTGAATGGAAGGAACTCTGAGCAGTTTTGATGCACAACGACTGAGAGAGAAGCACTATGCTGACAGAATCTGTATCCACACTCTTGAGTGTATAAATGCTAAAAGTGCAGATGATTGCATGTATAATCACAAAATTGAATTTGATTATTCCATTTTATTATGAAATTTGGGCGCCTAAGGATAAAGTTACTTTGAATATGTTATAAAAAATACTTTCTAACTCTACAGCTGTGATGGTTGAACATGACTTAATATCTCCTGGACGTTAGCCCTTTCCTTTAATTGTATGAAATTATACAGAAGAAGCAAATGAATACATTACAAGGAGTACAGTTTTTTGTTGTGGAACTATTGTTTTTTAGCTATTCGATTTGGTTAAGTATATCAATATCAGATTTGATTGTAGGATTATCTACAATGCACTACATAAGAGCAGTTATATGAAAAAATTAGTGACCTTATTAAGGCAAATTTTGGGTATCTACAGGTATGCCCAAAGACTACTTTCCTATCTACAGGTTGACTCTTAATTTCAAGTTTGAATACTGGATTATTAATTTCAAATGCAAACTAATAACTTGCAACTGTGGAATAGGTAAGACTCACAACAAAAATATTTGAAAAGACTTGAATACTTCTGTCTGTGTCCAAGAAATATCTTCAGACGCAACTCAGAATCTACACTGTCAGAGAATCAAAAACTTTTAAAAAAATCCTTCAGGTTTTGAGATTTATTATTGTTTCAAGGAACTATAGGTGTTGAAGGCATGAGAATTAAAAATGGTTGTGATTTATAATGACCAATATAGAGACTTAAGGAATTCTTTAAAAATATACTTCAAAAGAATTACGTGTTTGGGTTTTTTTTTATTATTTTCTGTGATACCACCATATGAGTCCTTCAGTAGCCAAGCATGCTTAAGATCAGTTGGTGGGGTTTTTTTTCATTTTTCCAGAATTTCTTTTTCCTTTTTTTTTTTTTTTTCCTTTTTTTCCATAAACACCATAGCTCCTGAGCAGACATGTCCAGCCTGATGTAGAGGATCTCATGATGTACAAAGTCACTGGCCATGTTGGGAAGAATGATCTTGTAGACACAGCTTACTAAGTTTACACATTAGTCTACCAAAATGATAAATTAGTTTGCAACATTGTAAGCATACATACTCATCCGACTTCTTTTCTCACGAAATTGATTCCCCTGCTTAAATGCTTGTGGATGCACAAAGTTGTGGCCCAAAAGAAGTCAGTGAGCTTTTAAATGTGGCATTTGGAATTTAGAAGCTAGATCAGTTCCAGAAGGAATTAGGGTCAAAATTTGAGTCTTTTTGGATTAAAACTTCAGCATCACCACAGCCTTTTTATGCTGGTAATATTCCTATTTAACCCTGAGAACAAGGAGGGAAACAAAAGCGTAGTATGACGGCCAAATAAGGGAAGACATGAAGAAACATCTTTAACTGATGCTGAGATTTCAATCTTTAATCAAGTTTAAACTTGTTGGAATGGAAATGGTAAAAGAATTCTTGTTACTTAGAAAAAAACTTCTCTTTAAATGGAAATGAACTTTTAAAGACTTTCAACTTTCCTGAAAAGGCCATAGAAACTTTGCAAATGAGAACTTCAAAACATTTTCTTAGAAAACTACAATGTCTTTTGGAAATTGTGACTGGAGATGGCATTGTCAGTCTTGTATAAGTAGGATTACTGCATATTTGCTTCATTTGTATCTTTATTGCCTGTAAACACTGCCATCTTCAATGGTCCCACAGAAAACATGGTTTTAGTGTATTTCTCCCTGAACTGTTTGAGCGTTACTTTGATTACACGTACTCTGCAAGTCTTCTGTGATAAAAAGATGGGCTGGGTAGTCAAGGCGAGTAAGAGTCGTTTCACTTATTGCTCAGGTTCTTGTCCCTGTCACCGGAACGTATCTTCCCACCTCCTCTTGCAGTATTAAATCACTAAGGAATAGAGATACTACTGGTAGAGAACCAGTGCAAGTGAAAGGCAAGTCAAGCATAGCACTATATTTAGCTAGATTTAACGAGATTTTATGTCCAGATGCAATGTCCCTTTCTCACTCCGGTGACTTCATCCTCACTCCCTAATTGCTATGTAATTAGCTGGAAAGTTTCACTTTTTCTTTTATCTTGTTAGACAAACTTAGCAGGAGTGTCATGACCTCAAAGGAATGTTTGCTTTCAAGATTAGAACAGGTATATGGTTAAGATATTGACCAAATGTGCTTATGTTGATGTCAGTTCAATTCCTATCACTGTCACAGCCTTCTGTTCTGCAAATAATTGATAGCTGGATCACACAAATATTCAAACTAAGTAGCATCTTCCTCTGCAAAGAGCTCACTTAATTTCAGATAAAGTACTGTTTAACATCAGTGAAGATAAAAGAAACTGACTTTAAATTTTTCTGTCTAAATTCCCCTTCAGAATGCGGTGGTTAATCTGTGTAGGTCATTAAAACTTTTCTAAGTCAACCTCAACAAAGAAAACACCAACAGCCCCAAACTAGCAGACAATAAAAAATATTTTTTCTGGAAAATATTTAACATTTAAAATATTGTTGGTAAGAAAGATACATGCTGGACTTCAATTGAAAGCATTAATATATTTTACTGTTGCTTAATTTTTAAAAATAGCATGTTTCTGACTTCTAGAAAAAATCTTAAATAGTTGAGACTCTAAACAAAATTACTGCACAGGTGCAAGGCTGAATTTTGTTCATTTCTTATTCTCAGTTACTGCATAGAACAGTATACAAGGTTGGATGCTTGCTGACAAAGCCTTTAGCAACATCTTGCTAACCAGAGCCTATAGCTCTGTAACACATTGCATAATAGAGAAACGGCACTGAAGTCAACTGTGTTAGACAAATACAAATTTAGTGTGAGAAGTGAGTCTTGCCCTTGCTGATATCTTCTTTCTCCCTCCTACTCTTCCTCATACCCTGTACTGTCATATTTGTTTCTAATGAGGGAAGGAAACTTGCTGGCGTCGTTCTCTATAATAGATTGAATGACAGTGGCCTGCTTTTAATTGCTTACACCCTGTAAGGGCTGCTGCCAGTTGGTAGCATGTAACTATAGTTGCACACGTGGATAGTGTGAAAGATATGAGATACGAGATGTTTAGTCTCATTGTTATGCAACAGCCACTTAAACTTTCTGCCTCTAATTAGGTAATGCAGACTTAAGAGTTCCCTGATTGTCATTTGTCATTTGCTTTCACTTCTCAGAATACATCTGAAAAAGAGTATCTTGATAAAATCCCGATTACACTGCAAGACATTGTATTACTTGTGCAATCAGACGCATTAATTCTGAGAAGCAGTTGGTCTGCTTCATGTTGTACAAAAGAATTCTTTTGTTCTTACCTCCTTCAACGAATCACATTACATCCACTGCCTGCACATCTTTCCAGATGCCATGAAGACACTGTTTACTCACTAAACTGCAAGATTGGAAGGCAAATCAAATGATTGTTCATTATCAGCCTGATGCTGAGCCCACTGAGAGCAATGGAAGCTTTAAAATTGATTTTAATAGATTTTGGATTAGGTTCCATATAAGTATCTTCAAGCAACTGATTCATAATAGAGGAGAACATAGAAGATTTCCTAATGACATCAGTGATCTTAGGATTTCACCCAATTTTGTTTTTTGCATTTTTATTCATTTGGAAATTCCAAATAAATCAGAGTTTATGGGCTAATATATGTATATGGCTATGAGATAAGAAGGGTAGGGAAGGTTATAACATGATTTATTATTCTTTTACTAGGCACAAGGGTAAGCAGTTGTTAATTACTGTGAGAGCATATACAGGAAAAGGAACGAATGTATACTCATTACAGATGGATGACTGTACTACCATTGTACTCCTGGCTGCATAATAGTGGGAAATATCCAGATGTAACAACGACCTTCTGGTTTCTAATTATCTTGTCCTAAACCTTGATAAACCTGCTCCTACTTGCAAGAGTGAATTTCTGTCCGGCAAAGCATTTCCCTTGCCAGAGTACATATATATTTGGCAGCATCTTGCACTTTCCAGCTCTGGAATCTGATGTAAGCTTGTAAATTGTGCTTGGTTGGCAACATTTTCACCCTCTAGAGCACTGAATTGGTGTAAAATAATACATTATACTGTTTCCCACTCTTTCTCCACTTTTTTTTTTTTTTCCTCAAAAGAATTCTAAATTCTAAAATTTCTGCTTTGTATTCCAGCGCAATTTTCACAAAACTGTAGGTCTTTCTCTTCACACATTGCATCTGGCTTAGCAACTACTGTGTGAAGCATAATGGCTCTATGGCTCTATCACATGCTTAGTACCCTTAATGACCTCTGAAGCAGCAGTTCCATAAGGAGAACAGAATATAGTTAATAAGTATATGTGAGTGAAAATCGCTACAACTGCTGTTCTTGGGAAATAAGATTAGAGGAGGATATATATACATACAATTTAAAATATACTGAAGAACAAAAGTGCTCCTGAAAGCATATTTCCAGAGGAGGGGAGAAAAAATTCTTCAACGCTGTGGCAGAGTACCTGATAAACATAGACAGATAAATTAAATTATCATAACTTTTAGGATAAATCTACATTTGTTGGCTAATCAACTTCACTGAAGTGAAAGAGTTCTTTTATTTTGCACTTGAAATGTTTATGAGTTCTCCTTTTTTTTTTTTTTTTTTTTTTTTCCCCCTAATGTGAGCTTCTAAATGTTGATTAGTCAGGGAAAAACCTCCAAGAAGTCAAAGTCTAATAGATTTCTCTTATAGAACAGTGTTAACTGATTCTAATCAACTAGTATTTTAAATGGCAAAGTTGTTAACAACAAGCAAAGACCTTCTTGCCTTAGACTGAGTAATTAATATAATCTGGTATTCTACAAAGCAGTAACTCTCATGCAATATCTCAATATTAACAAATGCACATGCTTTCATAAAGTTTCTCTTGTGCATACTGATAAAGCTTATCCTCTATTCTCATGCATATTAAATTAGACTTCAGAGCTAGATCATCCATTCATTGAGCATTTATAAATGCTAATATATGCTCATTTTGATGAACACAAACAAAAATCAGCCTAAGCATAATTATTTTTTGGCACTGACAAAACATTGGAGGAAAGTGGAAGCTAAATATTAAATACTGTAGCTTCAAAATGCATGCAAATTACTTACATGAAAATCAGAATGCCTACTTTGCAAAATTTAAATCACAAGGTACTTCTGCTAAGGAACTTCAGGAAAGGTCACAACATTTGTTTTTTGCTTGTTTATTCATTTGTGTATGTGTTTCGTTAGTTCATAGAAGTATCAGAATACAGGCATTTCCTGCTGATTGAACACTGACTCATAATTTTCCAAATTCTGATTATAAATTTCAGAGTACTCTCAGCAAGTATTACTGATATAATACTAAACCATTTGTCTGACATCTTCAGATGAAAAGAAATATCAACAATCTCATACTCTGTATGTGCATTTATTTATAATACATAAACACGGAACATAAGCCAAGAGGCATAGAGATGCATAACTAAATATTAGACTGGGTGGTATGCTTTTTAGAACTAATATGGGTCATCATATTTAATCACGGAAAGTAGAAATAAATTGCTTTGTAGTCCACTTGCAGTGCATGCTTTGTGATTTAGGACAAATCACTTGCAGTGCAAATCATGTTACTTTACTTCAATTATCCAGACATGCGTACCCTGAGAGTAGATCAGGTAGCTTTCTATAGTCAAAGAAAGAACACCGGCTCTCTCAGAGAACAGTTTATTTTGAATAATGTGCCCCAAGCAGACCAAGTTACTCTTCAGATGCACCTGCCTGTTGACTATCTTAAATTTGACCGCTAATTTTCTGATAAAGGAGCTAATTAAGATGAATCTCAGATTTATCTGCTTTGCCACCAAAAGGCAGAGAGCAAATAGAACTCAAGAGTACTTCAACAATGAACTCCAAGCCAGGACCTAGCGCAAAGGACATTCTTGTTCTGTTACTACATCGCAGTGTAGCAGTATAGACTCTTATCCTTGTTTTTCAAGCTCAGAAAGTTCTCTGTGGCTGAACTACTACTCCATGGTATGCCTACATACATCCAGATAAACACTGGTAAATGAGAAAAAGAATTTTGCATTCCACCACTTCAAAGAATCTCTCAAAAAAACAAAAACGGAAAGAAAAACAAATCCAAAAAACCTCCAAACTGACCTTTCAAATCGATCTTTCAAAATTGTACAGAACATGTTATCCTGACATTTTAAAAGAAACGTTTTGAGTTTTTCAGGTAAAAAATACAACAGTCATAATATCACAGTCTACTCATATATGTCGACAGCATTTTATGTTACTAACGCTGCAGTTACAGCTGAAAGTTGACTATTAATAAGTGAGGACCATAGTTCACTGCTTTTCAGAGTTACATTTTTTTCTAAATTACAGTCTAAAAATCACTCCTGCGTTCTACTGTAGGGCCTGAAAAGACACTGAAAGGTACTACAAATAAGAAGTGACAGAAAACTTCAAGGACTCATTACCCCAGTTCTTTCTAAAGTCCTCAAAAACTGATTTTTTTCTGTTGTTTTTTTTTTCTGGGCTGTTTTTCATGTAATTCCCTCCCCTTAATGTTACAACAGTGGATTTGATTCTCTAAAGAATGTCTAGTTAGTCTGACAATTGAAACTTTTACAATCCACCTACACCAGTGATTGTAACATTGAAATTGTCAGTAGAGCAGAAGCATCAATGAAATATTTGGGGGTTGGGAAACAAACAAATCAAACATAAACAAGACCTACTGAATTATTGCAGTGGCTTTGCGCTGTTTCAAGGGAAGTGCTGTTAGTACAGAAGCCAGCTGTTTAACTATTGGAATTCTGCAACTTGGCCTGCTTTCAGTGAACTTCAGAATAGTGTGACTAAACTTTGTCTCTTCTTGTAGCACATGGAAAGAAACATTCACATATTTGGTACAGTAGATTAAATGAAAGCCAAAAAATTCTATTAACTTTGACCTACACAATACGAAACCTCTTTTGAGCCTGAAACTGACAAATAAAAAAAAAGGAAAGAAACCTCCAAGGAAATCAGTGTACATCAGCAAAAAATAATGCCCAGGACTGTCACATGTCCACAGGCAGCACTTTGAAGGCTGAGTAAATATAAGGAACTTTTTTGATGACAGCTGGAGGGTAGCACTGAAATAATGTCAGAAATATGAGAAAAAATCTTATGGGTGCCCAGTATACTCACGCAGCAGGATCAGTCCATATTTTAAGATAATATCATAAAAACTTAAGGAACAGAATACTGATATAAAATGTGCAGAACTCCCAACCATTTATTTACTCATATGGATTTTAGTTTACAGCTTAAGTTCTCAGTTAAATCAGCCATTATGCAAAAGAGCACTCGGGCATGTGCTCAATGTTGAATAAGTGCTTTACTACAACTTACTTGAACATTGGTTTAGATCTAAATGCATCTGATAATGATTATCTAATTCTGCAGTCCTTTCAGAAGAATCACAGAATTATAGAATCATAAAGGTTGGAAAAGACCTCGAAGTTCATCTAGTAACTCATTCCCATGCCCACTAACCACATCCTGCAATGTAATATCCATATGGTTCTTGAGCACCTCCAGGGACAGTAACTCCACAACAGCCTCTGAAAGAGTGCATCAGCACTCTTTCAGAGAAGAAACTTTTCTTGATACCCAATCTGAAGCTTTACTGACGCAATTCAAGGCCATTGCCTCCTGTTCTATCACTATTACTTGGGAGAACAGGCCAATCCCCACTTCACCATAACCTCATTTCAGATTGTTATATAGAGCGACAAGGTCTCCCCTAAGCCTCTTCTGCATACTAACCAACTCCAGTTCCCTCAGCCACTCTCCCTGAGACTTGTGCTCCAGATCCTTAACAGCTCCATTGCCCTTCTCTGGACACGCTCCAGGGCTTCAGTGTCTTTCTCATTGTGAAGGGCCCAAAACTGAACACAGTACTTGAGATTCAGCTTCACCAGTGCCAAGTACAAGGGACAATCACCTCCTGTCCTACTGAATATAGCATGGGCCAAGTACTGATAAGACCCACAGAAGTGATCACAACTCCTTGCAGTTCTTTGTCTCATCTCTATCTGTAGTAATATTATGTATTGCAGTACTTTAGAAGACAATAGCAATTTCAAATTTGTTAATTTTTAATTAATGTAAGCATTAGATATTGCTCAAAAGTAGAGCCTAGAATTACAATACGAAAAATAATCAATTTTTCCTATTCTTATCTATTATTTTGCCTAATCTTCTGAACAAAACATCACAGATTTTACAATCAAAATAATACTGATATATTGTCAGAATGCTGTATATCCCATTGCAATAGAAGTTAATTGAGGAAAGAATGCATTGAATTATATAAATTTGAAATGTCAAAACTTAAGCTATGTTGTATGCTCAATCTGGACAAACTGAAAAGAATTATGGATTGATAAAAAGGACAAAGGACTTTTAAAAAAAATCACCTCCATTAACCAGTTCATCTTTGGCTTGTTTACTCATTTTTTTTATTTTATTATTGTTTAACATTAGCAATGTTAAACAATAATAGATTTTGCACATTTCTGAGAACATTTACTTGATTATTTCCTTTATAGCATTTTTGTGTAGAAATGGATCCCATAAAAATGCCACTATTAGCCATTAGTCATTATTGGAAGAAAATTCTGATCAAAATATTCCACTAAGGAAAACTACCCTAGTAAATGTTCTACCAAGTAAATAATTGGCTTCAGCAAAGAAAAAGGACACTTGTTTTGCTAAACAACTTTACAAGTTCAAGATATTTGTAGTCTTGCTTCTCATAGCACGAAGATTTCAGCTATCAGCTTCTGTACATAACTTTTGGAAGTTCCTGGCAGAGACATTTCATCTTATTGGCCTTACATTTTGTCACTGTGATATAACGACATCTTTCTAGTATGAATGTCAAGAAGATCTCACGTGTACACTTCTTAGAAGAGCTAAACATAATTAATCCTAAAATTTCTTATTGGCTTGACAGATTTTTTAAATGTATGACCTATTTTCTAGATAGAAAGCTCATGATAAGCCAGCTGAAACCTACAAATGAGCAGTCCCTCCTTATTTCTACTATTATCGGTAGCATGACAATGGTACAATACAATGTACAATACAATACAATACAATGGCAATGGGTACAGTAGCCAACCTATGTACTTTGCGAGCTCCTATGAAATACTATTCAAAGGAAAAATCCCAAATGAATTTTTTTAGAGTGTGCTTGCTTATGAGACATTGATAGACTGAGAAAAGAATGTTTAACTAATCAAAAATTTGTACCTGCTGTTCAACTGGATCTATTAAGAGAAGGAACCGAATTTCACAGAATCACAGAATTTGCCTTCCTATGTTTTAAATTGGAGCAGGACAAAATATGAGAGCGCTCTGGGTATTCAACACAGTAATGACACCCCAGATGCTATCATGACAGCTAAATTTTAAGAGTATTAGGCTTAGAGAATCCAATTAATAGGCTTCAGGAAAAAAAATAATCCAGTGAACAGCTTGTAACTTATAACTCAGTGAGTGAAAATAGTCTGGAAAAAAAAATCCAACAAAATCTTTATCTTCCTATTCATAATACTTTTCAGTGATACACAGAAAACAATGCACACTCACAAATCAAAATATTACTGTAGCATACTCCTGGCATGCTATTCTGTTTAGTCTTATGAAACAAATAATTTGTAGCAGACAATGTACAGTATAGAGGCCCTCAGTGAATTGCAATCTACCAAGTAAGCATGTTTTTCTTTTTGTTTAATTTATAGTCCCTGAAAAAAAAAGACATTTAAAAACCTATTGTCTGGGTTTACAAAGCTCATGAGGATAGTTAGTTCTTAGCTGATTGTACTGCTGGCTAAAATGTTAGACATACTTTACCACTAGAGGTCTTTTCATTTACGGATGTACTGAGGCCGCATGGGTTCTTCATCAGTGGACATATGTTTTAATCACAGGGATCTGCAAAATGCAGTGTTGTCTTCAAATTGACAACTGCAGACCAGATATGTGGAGATTAACCTAGAATTTCAGTGTAGGAGGTAAGAATTTCTCAGTGAGAAATGGAATTTTCATCTTTGTTGATATACCCTTTCCCTTTATTTAGCTTCAGTAATTTCTAAAAGCTGAATTCCCTGCCAAACTCCGAATAACAGAGTTTTGGTCTCAGTGATAAAACTGAAGAGGAAAAATATTAAAAAAAAATTTTGAGCTGACTGAATTGAGTTACTTCATTTTTTTGGCTCCTTCTTTCCTTTTTTTTCCATATTTTGGGTTTTTATCCAATGTGGATTGTCTCTACATGGAAAAATTTAATGCTGAAAATGTCAAAACAAAACATTTAATCTTTTCAAAATTTTACTGTCTGAAACCAAATTCTACCAGAATTTAAAAATAGACATAGTAAGACAGCAATTATTTTGTTTCTTCTGTGAATTTACTGTTCATTCATTTCTAGAGTCATAGAAGGGCAACTACGTATCCAACTGGGCTTTATACATACAAGCCCTGGAAAAATAGGTCTGTAATCTTTTCATAATATGTCAGTGAAAACTCTAGGTAGTAAAGAAATCAGAAATCCTTGACAGTGAAAGAATTCTGTGGGTCAAAGTGTAACTCTTTACTGGAGCTGAATGGAAAAGGTAGTAAAATGTATTTTCTACAGATGCCCAGTATAAACACTAAACACAGGAAGGACCATGTTATGTTAGTCCAGTTTTCCATCCTGTGAAAAGCTATACAATATAAACCATTCTGTCTTTACCTGTTCCATCAACCACAATCCTATTTTTGCTGCATTTCATTAGTTACTGTTTTAGCTTATTTCCTCCTGCAAGTTTTTGAACTTGCAGATCTTCCAGCCTGTGTAGTTTTTTACAGTTTTCATTTCCCATTTGAACATATTCTAACTTCATACAGTGGCTTAATTTCATTTTTCTCACTTGAGAATACTTGAAAATACTGCACAGGTATGATCTTTAATCGTCAGCTACCTCAATCAATACAATGATCAGCTTTTGTCTAAAAGCTAAAGAATAATTTTATTTTGCAAGTCCTCTAAATGCCAGGATGTGGCTTTCTTCTTCTCCATTTTCAATGCCAAGGTAGTTCAAGAAAATCTTTTGATAATAATTTTCTGAGAAGATATATGCTTGATAAATGCTTAAATGCAACCACTCATAGACAGAGGTCAAAGCTGGCCATTTCCAGGAGTATCCTTGAAAGCTGTTATCTAAGAACAGCCATAGATGCTGCATCTACTACTGTTGTGCCAATTCAGGTATACATAATGCAACTTAATATGATTGCTGCTGAGGTCTTTTCATTTTCTTTCTAACATGAAAACTTTCCACTTGTGTTTTGAATAGGTAAGCCTACAGGGTATGGATCCAGCAGTAGACGCTTACACCACAAGGGAATAGTGGATGAATGCTGCTTCCAGAGTTGTGACCTGAGGAGGCTGGAGATGTACTGTGCTCCAATAAAGCCACCTAAATCTGCACGCTCTGTACGTGCTCAGCGCCACACTGATATGCCAAAAGCACAAAAGGTAGGCCAGGCCAAAAGACAAAAAGTTCTATTTTAGGAAAAGAAATTTATGTCAAGGCTGGTTACTTAGCAAACAACTGATGCGTTCTGCCTACTAGAGACACTGAGATTTAGTGGGTTTGGGGAAAATAGCCTCCATGGTAGAAAATAAGGAGAAGATTCATCTCTTAGAATGCTGAATAAAAACCTGCAATTGCTAAGCTAGTAGTTGTGAGGCTTTATCCTGCTTCTGGGTATTAACTGAGATGTACTTACGTCATCTGATCATAAATAGCACCTAAAACCTCTCTCAAAAGAGAAATCAAACAGAGTTTTTAAATACTCATTTATCCAGAAAATACTCACTCATCCGTTTTTGTAAGGAAGAAGCAGACTGAGTGACTGAGAGCTCTTCTAGTATTCTTTTTATTGTGTAAATGAACAAATCATTTTCTTCTTTCATTATTGTTTCGGCTTTTTAGGTTTTTTTATTTACCAGAAGTAAATTAAATTGATAATTTAACTCCAGTCACTACATACTTCATTTTAACTGCTTAATGTTTAATATGTGTATTCTCCAAGAACTGTAAATATTCATTGATATTATCTGTATAGTTACAGAATTCAGAGCATTCAAACATCTGCCTATGTTATGTAGATACTGTACATATATGTTGTTAAATCTCTTTTATCCTCAACAGAGCCTATAGTTCAGCTAGGCTGCCATTAAGCTCTCTTCCAACTATCTCTCCTATTTGAGTTCTGAACATCTGTTTTACATGTTATCTATCATCTTCTGTAAACCTACAATAATATATTTTATTGCCGTTGACCTTTTCTCTCCTATATATATGTTGTTCCCTTTCCTACAGTTTTCTGAATACTTTTTCATATAAGGAATTAAACTGCATGAAATCCTAAGACATCATATAAAGCTAGGAAACCAGTCCTATGTACTAATTTTCTTAACATTATCTTCATTAAATAACAACTGCAAATGTTCTAACATCACTTCTCTTCCATAAAATAACCAAAGAAAGAGAATCATTTCCATCTCTTCCTTAAGGATTTTCAACCTTTTAAAGTAATGGCTGTATGATTCTTCCTGAGAAACATCACCTTAGTCATGAACATCTCAGAAGATCCACACAAATGTGTGTAGAACATATGAAGAACACAACTATGGACAGAAAAACCTCGTAGTTTATTCATATCAAGGCACACATGCTTCTAAGGCTTGTGGAGAAAGAAGAAAACAAGCTTGGCCTGTAGTCTCTGCACTTCTTTCCATAGTTATTGCTAGGGTGATGGGTAAAATGTTCTATAACGCCATGTGCATGAAGACAAGATACCTGCTAGCTCTTCGATAGATCTCCATGCCACTTTCCTTAGAGGGCCAAGGAATGTCCTTCTTTAACAGATATATTTTTCCCTGTGGGAATACATGCAGGAAGACACTTTCACAAACTGGAAGAGCCAGAGTGAAGGTCTTTGCACATTAGATGAGAAGGAGGTGTTCAAGAAAGAATAGTGTGCATCAGGGCCTTGCTCCCATTCCTCAGAGAAGAGATGAGATATCAAACTTTAAGTTTTTAAGAAGCTTTTAGGACAATGCTTTTAGATATTGCTTCTAGGCTGCCCAGAGTGGAGTCAGGGGTTGGACTCGATGATCCTTATAGGTCCCTTCCAATCTAAGATATTCTAATTTAAGAGGAAAAGAAATAGAGTGTGTAGTAACTGAGATGAACTAGCTGCAGCAGACAGCATTCAAGAAATGAAATGGAGAATAAACAAGAGGTGAAAAGGACAGTAAAAAGACAATGAAAAACAGTGAAAAATAAGGAAGGGAATTAAAGAGTCTCGTAAGATGAAATATACTGAAGAACTGAACAAACTATGAAGTACAGAGTTTTGAGAAAATGGGAAAGAAAATAAAATTAGAGAAAAATTTCCTATTAAAGAAAAGAAAACTGATGAAGTAAATGTATAGGAGAAGGAGGAAAGAGATGATCTGAAGCAAAAAATTCATAAATGCTTCTTGATGGGAAATTGGCAATAAAATATTAGAAATCTCATAGGAAAAACAAGCTGAATTTCTCCTTCATCTCTGTCAATGTATAAAATTAGATTGAGGAAACAAAAATATAGGAGTAGGAGAAACTATAATTCTAACTTATGCTAGATAAGAGGAACATATAGTTAAAAGAAATAGAGTGCAATAAGAAAAAAATTATACATCAGAAAGCTCTAATGTATATTTCCATGTTATTATTTACTCTTTCTTTTTGCGATAGTACATGCTTCCATTAAAGAAAGACAATGCTATGTGCATATCTTTTCTTTGGATAGGTTCACTATCACAGAAAGATATCGGGTTGGTCAAGCAGAACTTGCCTTTCATGAACTCATGCAGGCTGGGCCTGATTGCCAGGCTGTCCTGCACATGTTGTGTAATCCTGCTCATAAACAGGGGCAGACAGAGAATGATTGATGTGGCCTGGGAAACCCAAAACGTCTGTGCTGGTAGAAGGCTAGCATCAAGAACCAGTTTTATCCAATTATAGAGACTGTATGTGTAGAGTTTTCTGTTTTTGTTTTTGTTTTTGTTTTTGTTTTTGTTTTGTGTGTGTGTGTGTGTGTGTAGTAAAAAAAACAAGATTTTTTTCTTCAGGATTGTTATTTGTTCCACTCTAAGACCTTTATTCATAATCAAATATAAAAGTTTTCCAAAAGCTAAGCAATAAAAACTTTGATAACATATAAAGTGATATTTTACATACAGCATACTTCACAGATTTAAAAAATGAAAGAGGAAAAAGGCTGTTAGAAGTGCTTCTTTATTGCCATAAATTCTATATGCAACGGAGCACATACTCAACCTTAATTCTAAGTTAGATACCAAGCTGTCAATATCTCTGTAATTGTTTTTCCACAGTCAGCCTGTAAAAAAATTATCTTAAACTGGGGCAGCCAATGAAAGTACCAGACATGGATATTTGCTTGCGCAAAGAAATAAAGTGTACATCAGAGCACAATGCTACAGCTGCTGGCTAACCACTCCAAAGTTTCTTGTGAAACAAATGGGCTCACGCAGAGTATGGATTTCAACACTATCGACCTTAATGAAGTTGTGATCTATAGAAACATGTCGTTTCTGTAGTGCCCAGCAGTCAAGCGTCCGTCTCAGACATCTATTCGAAGGATACCAAACTCTCATTAGAGCGTATGTGTCCTGCTTTAAAAGAAGCATCACCCCAAATCCCTGAAATATTTTATATTCTTTGAGCAATAGCCTACAGAGGTCACCAAACCTATCTGGGTCAGCAACTGTCTGTAATGAAAAAATGTTTGTAATATGAGAGGTATTTTGAGACGTTGAATGTTTTTTCTCCAGTGCTGCACAACTGATCCAAGCGAGAGTACGTGAAAGTCCATAAAGAAGTGGCAGCTTTGTTTTCAAATGCTTAAAAGTTGACGGAAAAGAAAGTAACTTTCTAGTATGTTTGACAAATGAACAATGGTTGGTCAATGAGAAATGTAGAAATAGTTTTTTCAGTAGCCATCATATGTAGATGTAACAATCAGCAAAATTTATACAAGACCAACATGTCTAAAATTTAGCAAGCTATTTACTTTATGTGTGTTGGTTCTCTTCCCCTGAATAGAATCTACAGAGATAATTTACCTTCAAAGTTGAATTGAAATAGAATAGGATCTATAATCTTTACTCAATTAATGTTTTCTAAAGTATGTTTCCATGACCATTCAGATTCCTCAGTGTAGCTGCTCACCAGAAACACAGAAATGCCATAATAAAATGAGAACTAACAGTAACACAATTGATTTTCTCCAGTAAGTTACTTAAGCAAAACTAAGTGATTAAACTTACATTTCAATTTAATGTTTAGACTGAAAACAAAAGATGTTTGGGCCAACTGTTCTTCTGGACAGTTTAGCTATGAGAAACAGAATTATTTTACATCCCCCTGCAATACTAAGGCCAATACTATACAGACTGCTTTCCTGTCTTTAATTTATTTAATTTGATATATATTACTTTTTTATTTATCATATGTCTGTCATATATCCATTTATCATATATGTAATACTAATGTTCTTTATTTTTATATATCTCACTAGTAGACTGAATGAAAAAAAAAAAAAAAGTTTTGAAAAAGGAAGATGTCCCTGAACTTTTAACAAAGAGAATGAGTGTGAAACCAAAGCACATTACAGATCTTTTTTTCCCCTAACATGAGAATAACTACTGACCTTGTTTTTAGATTAGAATCTCATTTAAATGAGAAAATACATTAACTAGTAAGGTGGGAATAAGAAACAGGGAGAAAAACTTTGAAAAACGATTGTTCTTGGTTCAAGCAAAGGAGACTGAACTGTTTCCACAATAATTATGTATATACTCAAGGGAAGACTGCAACTTTTTTGAATGAAACAGTGCCATAAAATCAATGTCCAAAGCTGACACAAAGGCTACAAGATGCCTTGAGAATTATAACATGAATTTTGCATTGATAAGGCTGATTATAAAATTCACTAGCCAAAGAACAGGAAAAAAAAGTAATTTAGTGCCATGCCCTTGCATCCTAAGCAAGGCTGAAGAGATGTACAATTTGGTATAATTTAACTCATTCTCAGAATTCTATTCCTTATTCTTCTTTAGGATTTATATGTGGAAAATACACAAATGTATTAATAGCAAAGTAGTAGTAGGAAGTGGGTTCTCTCAAAAGATCAAATACTAGCCAACATCCTTTCAGATTATATCTCATCTTCAAAATTTAAATAAATACTAAGTGGGACTGAGAAACAGTGAAAATATGGTTTTACTCTAAGAAAATCTCATTGAGAAAACAGAAAGCATATTGCATGATTTCTCATTAGTCTTTCTAAGATTGGCTTAATCTTTTGTAATTGGCTGTTTATCAACTCTCAGATATATTTACAGACCAAAATATGCTTAATGGCATTAATCCTAATTTCTACCACATCCATACTACATTACCAAAGCCAGCGAGGGACCTTTTATGTGTAAGAGATAGAAGGACTTGGCCTCTTCACTTCAGAAAATGTTCTCCCATTGCTTACTTTCCAGTCTTGTTATTTTGTTACCAACCGCACTGCCCACAGAACTAAAAAACTTTCAAATAGACCTTAGAGAATCCGTAGCTAAGATATCATGTGTGTTACTACAAACATTAGACTTTCCATTTATTACCAATAAAGCAAGAGATCTTTTAATGCCAATATGAGTTTTGGAAGTCCATCCTAATAGCATAAGAATGCTGTTGCATGCTTCCCAGTACATTTCATCTTCGCTAAATGACCTTTACTGTCACTGAGGTTGTTGTTATCCGTAACTCTCCAAACATCCATGCTTAAGGTGGTAGGCTTAAAGTTTGAACTTCTCTGTTCACAAAGTGACTTATGCAAAGTTGACATTTTGCAACTGGCATCTTAAAATGCTTATTACATTTGTCTATATCTAAATATCAGCTAAAAAGATCAGACAAACAAACATCACATACACACAAAAAATCATTTTTAGTTACTTAATTTCAAAGTCTATAGAAATAAGGCAAGGTTTTCTATACTAAAGACGTGTCTGAGATCCTGATTCAGGCATTCGTATTTTGTTTTAAATAGTCTCAACATTGCATAGTTGGAAAAAAATGTGTTATATGTGTCAAAGGACTTCCTGGCATGCACGTTAATCTATTTATGGATCAAAATGCTGATTCCAGATGAGAAACTGTTCTAAAAGTTACCTGCCATCTTCCCTCAATTTCAAAGCTAGCCTGTACATTGTGACAGCTCTTTCTCCATATACATGCAAGTATTAACAGCTATTACTGAAAGCTTGCTTTATTTCAGTGATTAAGCAATTTTGAAGTCAGACAACAACATTAGTTGAAAAAAATGTATTACTGAGGTGAAAATGGCTGTTGTTTCATAATAAGGCTCTTACTTTTCTTATAGATGATGAGCGTGCAGCCTTTAAGAATATTTGACTTTTTTATTTTTCTTTTTTTCTTTTCCAAATAGAATGCAGTGTATAATTTGTTTCTTATATACTAGTAAACTTTCCTCAAAAAAGAGATTCTAGATGCAGCAGTAACAAGGCTATTTTGTTTTGTTGCCATGAGGGAAAAACAAGACAGATGAGTCAATGAATTCCTGTCTTCTTAGTGCATTGTTACAATATAAGCACTTCGTAGAAGTGCTTATCATAGAACCTAGGTTGGAAAAGACCTTAAAGGTCATCAAGCACAACCATCAACCTGACCTACTGAGGCCTATCTTCATGTCTTTCAGTGCTGTGTCCACACACCCCTTATATACCCCTAAGGACCAGATTCTAACACTTCCCTAGACAGGCTGTTCCAATGCCTAACCAGCCTTTCCATGAAGCAGTTCTTCTTGATATCTAACTTAAACCTCCCCCATCTCAAATTCTGGTCATTTCCTCTATCACTTGAAAAAAAAAAAGACCAGCATTCTCCTCACTGCAACCTCCTTTTAGGTAGTTGTAGAGAGCTATGAATGCTCCCTTCAGCCACCTTTTCTCCAGACTAAATAGCCCCAGGTCCCTTGGCCACTCCTCATAACTCTTGTTTTCTAGTCCCTTAACCAGCTTAACTGCTTTTCTGTATGCACAATCAAACAACTCAAAATCCTTCTCATACTGAGGGGCCCCAAAGTGAATACAGTATTTGAGATGTAGTCATGTAAAAAGAGGTAATCACTTCGCTAGTCCTACTTGCCACAAGATTTCTGATTCAGGCCAGGATACCATTGGCTTTCTTGGCCACTTGGACTTGGCTGGCTCCTGATCTCACTGCTAACCAGCTTTTCAGGTTCTTTTCTGCTGGACACACTTCAAGCCACTCCAGCTACATACTGCTGCATGGAGTTGTTACAACCCAAGTGCATCAGCCAGCATTCAGCCTCATTGTATGTCACACAACTGGACACAGCCCATCTATCAGCCCATCCAGGTACCCCTGCAGAGCCTCCAGCCCTTGTGCAGATCAACACTCCCACTCAACTTGGTCACATCTGCAAGCTTACTGAGAATGCACTTGATCTCTTGATTCAGATCATAGATAGTAGCATTAAACAAAATACTTGTAGCATGAAGTAGGATCCTTAGCTCATGTGAAGTTCTACAATGATAGTTTAACTGAAGATCATGAAAAATCCAGAATGAGTACTTTAGGGTGAAAACTAAAGTGCAAGTAAGAGGAAACTAGAGAAACAAAAGGTAGAAAAGCTGGAGAGAAGCAAACAGCAATAGGATAATAAAAGCAGAATTCTGTTGAAGTTTTTTTTTCTGTCTTCAATCCATTCTAAGAAAATTATTTTATAGCTCTATCAGTAAAATTTGATGAAGATAAGCCCACATTCCGTTGAATTGATAGAACTAGATGATTAATCTCTTCTTCATTCAGCATCGTACTTTAGGCTAAGAAAATCTATAAAGGAAGATTCCTAACAAAGAAATATCTTTGTCATGAATACTCCACTGTTAACAAATTTCTTTTGTCAGTGATGATAATTTTAAGTTTAGTTCAATGTTATTGCTTGGTTGTATCATTAATTTTACACTTGTTGGTTTCGTTGGATTTGGTATTTTTATATATTCTAAAAGACATAATTCAACATGTATCCATCAGAACCTAATCCAAAACCAATGGCAATCAATAAACTGTATATGAGCTAAAGTTTTGTAATCTTTCATCACTTTCTGATTTTATGTTTTAATAGATCCAAGAAGCAAAGTAAAAAGTCATATATGAAATAGTACCTTATATAGGAAATTGTTTAAAAATATCTATACTGTAATGCACCAAATTAGCACATATTTTCCTTCTGTCCATCAGAAAAGCAGATGTTTTCATTACTTTTTAAGTTTCAGAGAATGTTACATTACTTTTTCTAGGGCTAAAATAGAAGTCAGTGCAGTGGCACATCTCCATACGTATGCCTCACTTTTCTCAGTGAAATTTCATATTTTGTGGTTTTCTTATGACAGCAGACATAATTCCTCTTCACAAAGAATTTCACTTCTGATGAAGTCTATAAAAATAGAAAGTCACTTGTCAATTCTGCCTCTATTCCAATAGAGAATGGGAAGTTTGGAGGCCAGCTAATATTTATCAGCATGGTAAAGGAAGAAATCAAACAAACAAACAAAAAAATGTATATAGCAACTTCTAGTGCTTCCAGAAACTAGCCTATATATGGAAAGACGGTGAACTGAGGGCATTTATTCATTCCAAAGTCCTCTTGATTTGTTTGTCACATTGCTCTGATTATGAGAATACAAATGATTTGGCTGCTGCTGCTGCAGTAAACCCACATATATTTTAAAATATATGCTAAAGGCCTTATCCAACAAAAACTTTACCTACGCATCCAATATGCAGCTCATGCAACATGAAGGTAACAGAATTCCACCTGGTAATTTTGAAAACCTCTGCTCACTGGGTACCAAAGCCCAGAAGGCTCCACAAACCCTACAGTCACAACTTTAAAGTTCTCTTGTCCCCTCTGCATCCTGCTTTTGCAAATGCCCTTGTTCTGAAAGAAAGAAAACTTATGATACCTAACTGTGTTGTCTAAGGCCACCTACGTTCTCGTGTATAGAGGTTTCCTCTGCCAAAATGCTCCAAAATAACAGCTTCCACTTGGTTGACTTTCTCCAAATATCATTAATATGCAAAATGCAGTTATGTTGCAACTATTTAGGTCAACAGTGACAGCAATCAAGATGTTTATACCTAGAAGAAGAGGAAAATGACAGTACAAATTTTAGGTAGTCTAGTTCTCAGCAATCTGGCAGAAGAGCTCTAATAATTCTAGCATTTAGGATAACTTTTTTCTTATTAATCTGTGTGGTCATATAGAACATAAAATTCTTTCTAGAATGACTTTTTTTTTTTTTTTTTTTTACATCTTCAGGAACTGCATTTGAAGAATGCAAGTAGAGGGAACACAGGAAACAGAAACTACAGAATGTAAGATCATGCCATCCAAAAGAACGAAGAATGAATGTGCCATCTGCAGGATACTTTGCTGTAAATAAATTATTTGTTAAACATTGGAAGACTAAAAAAACTATGGTTTAATAAGCTTGATGCAATCTCAACCAATGGGCATTCTCCCGGTGAACAATGCAACTAAACATTCCAATATTAAGTCTTTTAGAAAACAGAACATTTTAACCAACTCAGAGCGAAAAAAAAATCTGTGGTTGATATATAACTGTGTGTTAACCTCTTTTAGATGTCCTGCACAAAATCTCTTAAAGTCCTGTGCCCCTCAAAAGCCTACAAATTTATGGGCCTTTGATGGATCCAATTGCACTAAATTAACCTATGAACACTGGCTGCTGGAGTCATTCATCAGCCTTGTCTAAGTGGTGTTTTTTTATTTGCACTTCTATACAAGCAACAGGCTGTTTGTTCTACAGCGTCTGATAACATTGTTTGTCTACCCCTTCATATTTGCACAGTCCAACATTCCCAGTAACAGCAGCAGTAAGGTAACATATACAGTTCTGAACATCCATTAATTCCATCTGTGACATTCTGACAGAACATGGGTTACAGATACAATTGTTTTAAGACAGCTTTATTTTTCCTTCTCTTGCAAAGATGCAGTTTACTGCAACTTGTGAGACAAAAGATTTTTAAAAGCAGTTACAGCATACATAGGCTCTCAAAGCGTTAATGATTCTTCCAGGTAATTATTTGCAACAGTATAGGTAACTTTTTTCTTCCTCCATATAATGCAGTATGTAAAATTTAGCATATCAATAATACGCATATATCAAACAATATGTAAAAATCTCTGTTTTATAGTACAACGGTGCTATTTTATAGTTTGTTATATGAAAGGGTCTGGCCAAAACAGTAATAGGTAAAAGCAAATATGGAAACATGAAGTTCAAATAATAAAATAATGCTGTGAATATTTGGTTTAAATTACTAAAATGGTCATGGATTCCAATATGGAAAAAACTTCCATCTTCAGAAAAGAAATTCAGATATTTTGCTTTTTTTTTCTTTTAGCTGATTGAATGATGGTGTTTTCCCCCGGTTACATGAAACACAGATTTATAGATGACAAGGTGCAGGAAAGACAATTAATAAAAGAGTTCTCAAATAACTTTAAAGGTAGCACATCGAGGCCGAAATCTTTCTGAAATATCAGAGTTCTGTTCAAATATTTTTGAAGGTTAATCAGGTCCTCTACCATTTCATCACTTCCCAAAATCTGATGTGACTGAAATGGCTGTTAGTCAGCCCACTGCATCTCTCTGTAAATCAGAAAGTCTAAGCTAATCACCAAATTACGGTATAGAAAGTCTTCAAGAAAAGATAAAAACCATAATGGCCATCAAACTGTTACTTTAAAAGCTTTGTAGGAGACATTTAATATATTTCCAGATAATATCTGACATATAAGCTTGATATGCAGTGCATTGATTCTAACATCAACAACACTTTCTTCTGCCCCATTTTTGTAAATCTATTCAGTGCTAGATTAACCATGCAGTAAAGGTGGATAGATAGCCAACAATGTCCTAGAATGAACAATAAATTAACGTGAGAGAAGGAAAGAGAATGCTGGGGAGAAGGCACTGCTTGATCCTTTGCTGAACTGCAGCATGGTTCCATGTGACTTCTTCCACCTCACTACCCTGCATGCAGCAAGGAAAGAGATATCCCTTGGTCAGACTCAAAGTGGGCATCAGGAATATGGTGTGAGGGGAGCAATTAGAAAGATGTTAGATCTGATTTGTAAAGGCAATATTTGTCTCTAAAGGCTCAAAGCTGTCTCATCTTCTACCGCATCTATGGGGGTGGACTGAATTGATTAAAATACAGAAGAATCTCTGTAGATTATATATTGCACAGTTCATCAAGAGTTTCTTGTGAACCAGACAGGAAATGTAGGTCTTAAAAGTGTAACAAATTAATTCCCATTTTCTTTCTCCTTAGGAAATTTGAGTTTCGTATTTCTTTCAAGAAAAGGGCAATATTTTCTTGTGTAATTCTTTAAATCATTTCCCTTCTATGAAAAGCATGCTTTTGTGCATACAAAGTTACCATCACAATGTAAAAACAGAACAGTGGCTGAATATTTTACTCAGCCACAGCTGTCACTGACTGTGATAGGTATGTCAAAAAATGAAGGTACAAAGAAGTAGATGGGGAAGCTAACCTAAATTAGGTACATACATATTTACTACCAATTCCATACAAAGTTGCAGCAAATCTGTTATCAGTCATGTTCTTAATAGGCTTTTTTGTTGTTGTTGTTGTTGTTGTTTTGTGTGTGTGTGTGTGGGAGGGATGAAGAGGGAAGTGGTTTTAATTTAAATAGTTGCTATGAATTCTTAAATGCATTCTAAGAATGAGACATTATTTATAATCTAAAATATTTCTTATAGACAGTGATATTTAACATTAGAATTTGACAACTGTCTAAACAAATTCCAGCAATTCTTGAAAGAATATCTTTAATAATGAATAGTTTCTAACTTCAAAGGTAACACTTGACATTACTAGAGAAAAAACAGTATCACAAAATGGAGACTAGATCTACCACTATAGAGGTGAGAAATACATAGATGGGGTATGTATACTTGCACAAAAATTCTCCAGTCATAAGGCAGTGAGCACATGATATGCCAGTCAGTGAGAAAGTAAAAGGACTGCATTAGCTTAATAATCTCAATTAATCCGCTACTTAAAGAAGCTGAAGTATAAGCCAAAACATCTCCCTCCCAAATGTACAAAGTAGTCTGACTTGAAAAATTTCTTAATTAGAGATTTTCAAAAGCACTCCAGATATTTAGGAACAGTTGTTCTACTAGATATGATCTATTCTCATAAATCACTTAAGTGATAAAAAAAAAATTGCACTCTCCATCCTTCCATGTCATGCAATACACATGACAGAAGTCACAGATTTTTACATTCTAGAATTGACATAAAACTCTAATTACTATACAGAATGTCACTAAAGTGCAAATGTAAAAAAGTTAATTAAGCCTCATTATTCTCAGTTGTTCAAAAGTTATTCACATCTAACCCCTCTGAAGTTAATATACCTCTTTCAAAGTAGAAAAATGTGAGTCACAAAAACAATAATCATTAAGACTTTGAATGGAAAATGAATAAATATTCTGCTCTAAAAGTACTTACATATACACACTCATATCTGTATGGAATACTGGTATGAGACTTATTGAAACCCATTTAACACAGACAAGAAAATTAAAGCTTTCTTTGCAGAACTGAATTCCATTCATAACTAGCAGCCAATTCCACCTGCTCCAGAAAGTAGGTGTTGAGTTAGTATCAATGCTAAGCAGTGACTGATGAAGACTCTAGGTCAAGCTCTGTGTCCTCCTGGCTCTCCATTTTAATAAGCAAGTATATGATAAGACAAGATCAGAAAAATGCATGTATATTTGCTTTTCCTTTTACTGATTTGGCCAACAATGCCAAAGTGGTGCTATTGTTTTGTTTAAGAAAGTACTTGACTAAAATATAAAAGAAAGCATAAATATTTTTTTAATGTATGAAAATGACACTTATATAGGTATGGTTATTGAAATAGGAATACAACTAGCCATAACTTTTCAACTTTTTTTCACTCCAAAATGAAATCCTAAATCCAAAAAGAAATCCTAAATCCATGGGGATGAGCATGAGAAAAGATTTAAAAAGATATAAACATTCATAGACCTGAATTCTGAATCTTTTCTCAAATCTGAAACACATATGAAGAAAAGCATTTAAAGTCAAAGAACAATGAAAATGACTGAAAATCTGTTCAGATTACTGAAAAAATTCTGTATTATATCAAAGATTTTTAAGACACTATCCAGACTGAAATCAGTGTTGAGTTTGGCTTAAAGTCAGTGGCTTTACATAATTGAGATTCTTATTGAACACAAGCTTTTGTTTATATCTGATTACTTTCTCTTGTACCTGATCGCTTTCCATGGTATGCCCCAGAGGAGTCACTATTTTTTAAAAGCAGGACAAAAAATGAACTTAATCTTATCAAGGAATGAAGAAACAATATATTCCTAAATGAAACTGTTGCTATTTTTAATTCTCACCAGTTTCAAATTGTGAAAAAAGTTGAAATATATGGCTAATAGTCTGTGAATTTTTTAAAAAAGTTTATGTGGTCACTATGAGCATCCTAATGTGCAAAATTACACATTTCATTGTTTTGTTTTGTTTTTTAAATGATGGTAAATTAAGCCCAAGTAGAGATTCTTGGAACCTGTAGGCTAGATAGAATACTGATTTTCTGATAAAGGTAAAAATCAATATATTTAAAATGTTCTATTTTTAGTTTGAAAAGGAATAGTAATAATTTATTTGGGGACTCAACACTGGTCCCTCTTTTAAGGATACTGTTCAGTAAAAACAAGTCTTCCAAATACCATTCTTATATTCAAAAACAACATTCATTCCTCCCTCCTCCTTCCCCAGTAAATCTAGTTAAAACACCATCGGAACGTAATTTTTATTATTTGTCTGTTACTTTGGAGGATTGTTTTGCCTTGGTTCACTTTGTTTCTATTTGGGGAGTAGGGGAAAGGAGGAGGAGATGAGGCCTTCGAGTGACTGAAATTTTTCCTCTTGGGTACAATCCACAAAAATAATTTGCCTTGACGAGATTACTTATTATCCAATTCATGCATGGAAATAACATTAAGTAAAGCAGTCATTAACACAAAGTTTTTACTCATTCTAATCCTACATTATACATTTTGCTTGTCACAGCATTGTAATATTCTACTGGACTTAAACTGTCCAAACGCACAGTATCTGATATAAATCTTCTTTGATTTTTTACATGAAGGGTGTTTTAAGAATATCTGAAACTTGATTACATATAGTACAGTGAAGAGATACCAGTCTAGCAGAGACCAAAACAAGAAGGACCTCCCTGATGCTTATCTTACATTAGGAAATTTTATCTTAGTTACATAAAGGGTGTGTGTACTTGTATGTGCATATGTATATATACATATATATATTATATATGTATATATATGTTGTTAGAATGTATGTGTACATGTGTGGGCATGTATATTATGCTTTTATTCTTTTTCCTCTCAAGTAAAATTTGAATTTGTTACTTTTTACGTATTATTTCACATGGATTATTTTCAATAATCCAATTGGAAGAACAGTGTATAATATGGGTGTCACAAGCTAGATCCAACATCTGTTTTTCACACCTCAAGAAATCACTTCATTTTGATATCATGAGACTCTTCTCTGCTGTCATCAAGCAAATCTATTTATCTGTTTAAGTATGGGTGTAAAATACAAACTCTGAATACCTTATTTTGGAAATATCAACTTAAGAATTCTATTTCGTCCTTCTCTGGATGACTTCTGTTAGATGATATTTTTTTTTAACTGCATGTGTCCTTTCAAATTAAGAATAATGTGTAATACAGGGAAGAATTAAGATTTCTGTCATTTAATAATATCTCCTCTATTATTCATCAATTAGATGCTCTTTACAAGTAGAATATATGTTTTTCTATATTACCCTTAGAGATTTCAGAAGTGGAAAAGACTTAGTACTATAAATTCATATATACAAAAATTTTTATAACTTTTTTGATATCTCTGTATTCTTCAGTGACTCCTTATTTTGCCACCCTTGCTCACAAAACTCAAAAAATCATCAATGTTATACTTCTGCTGCTAAAAAATCTTTCCAACTAATGTTATAAATATCCATTTACAATATTTACATTCACACTTGATAGAAGTTTTTAAAATCAGCATAAACGTGGTTGAAAGATTTTCTTCTTCATATTGTAAAGGTATGAACCATTTTTAATTGAAATCAAAGACATTCCACCTTACTGTATTTTACATTTGTTAATACCATCTCATTACTTGGTAAGCAACAGCAAAATAAATGCAGAACAAACAGGACTGTCCTCTATCTTGGTGATAAAATCACATTTCATGTACTCTTGTGTTAAAGAAAAAGTTTAACCGGATAACTATAAATACAACTGATTGTGTGAAATTTATATTTTATAGTGAAATATCTAACTTTGTACATTTTGAAATCAAATGAATATTCCATTATTTCTGGTTTACTGGCATTAACCTCATCAGTGGTACGAAAAATTCACTTCTGCAGTGATTAGAGGCAAAGAAGACCAATAAAATGCTGCCAATGAAAGAGACAGAACGGCCTTTTTTCATCCATGGAGATGTATTCTATCTTAAATATACCTTTTTTTTGAAGTTTAGATTAGGATTTAAAATTGACTTGATATGAATACTATATAAGTATGATACTCTTCACTATTTCCACTTAGAAACAAGTTTGAATATAATAAAGCACATGCAAGCTACACTGCATGATACAGTAGATAAATCTTACCTTTTGAGTTATAACCATTTCTAAGGAATTATTTCAACTGAATTCTATAGAAATCCAGTGCAAGATGAAAAAATAAAGCATTGTTAAAAGTGTATAATCATAATAGTTGCCTGATCAAACTGTCTCATCAAATTAGTGTCTCCACTGAAAGCATAATGATACTGATAACGTTCTAAACAGCTTTAGCTCTAGTATGATACTTGATGTTGCTTTTGTCAAAATGTGATAGTCCTGTTTTACAGTTTCTTAATTCTTGGATTCTATGGATTGAATAACAAACGTTTATCAATCCTCCGAATTTTTGGAAACAAACTAGAAGAAGCAGCACCATCTGCTGCTTATCATCAGATAACACATGGGCTTCCTCACCCACCAAATTATCTGCACAAGACACCCAGAAGTGCTAACTGAAGCAACCAATAGCACTTATTTTTCAGAGGTCACCCTTTTAAATAGAAACATTAACTATCTTCTATCCCGTTGCTTTTGGACTTCCACTGGTATCCTGTCTAAAACTGCGGTTTCAATGATGCAGGCATGAATGTGGATACATGAATTTCTGATTTCACTACTGAATAACTCTACTATTAACATTTCAAGTCATTAAAATGAAACAGTGACAATTGTTAAGTGTTCATTAACTAAAAGCAATTTAAACTCTCTATTAAAGTTCTAACTGGATTTATTCTTTCTTTTTTTAATTTTCTTGTGCTTACTCATAATACAATGTCACTACTTGATGACAAATAATATTTCATACTGTGTATGTAACATCATTGTGTTGCAGAATCCCCCAAATACCTCAACAATGTCTTTGTTGCGCTATTCTCCCCATTTAGCACTTAAAAGCTTTTCTAGTAATGACCAAGAAATCAAAAGACAGAGCTCCTAGTATGTATAAACTTAAAAAAAAAATCAAGAATTTTTGCTAGTTTGCAGTTCATGTGATGTCATCTTGACCATTCTCTTCCCCTGTCTCTACAAGCTGTCTACAACTCAAAACTTTGTTCCATAAGTAATAGTGTATTCATGCTTTTAAAGGCTTTTATATGCTTTTATGGTAGGTAAAGGCTGGAAGAGGTAGTTGACTGATTTTTCACTTTTATCTACTTTGATTTCAGTAAAGGGCTTTGTCACTCTGTATACATAAAGGCTAACGCACCCTTTGGTTTGTAGAATGTACTGAAATGTTTGCAGCCCTCTTGGTATCAGGTCCAAAATGTGAAGCATTACTGTTAAGAGGGTATCTTTCTAATGTATTTGTATGTATAGCTTACACCTCTGTGAGGTCTAATAAAGGATTATGGTTAATAAAAAATGTGTTGAAAATTCCTCATCCGCAAAGATTTTGCAGTAGTTTGCATTCTTCTCTTCCTCTTCCCTCTCACATAAATTTTGATTCTCAGAATATACCAAAACCAGAACACAATATGAGTAAGCCTCATTACAGAGATAAAACTGACATAGAAAGTTAGCTACTTGCTCAAGAGTCTTGAAAATATAAAGCGGCAGTAGAATGAGTTATGAAATCTACAGATAAAATGAACAGCCAGTGAATGACAGGAATAAACTGGTATCTGAATTTCAGTGTATAACCTCTCACCTCACCAAGCTTCTTTCTATATGAGAACTATACGTAACATATTTGTACATATCCCATCTGGTCACAAGAAGTCTGATATCTCTACTTGACTTCAGTACTCCATAATACTGTTTTTCTCTATTGACTGTGGGCAATGCTTTACATACTGAGACTCTGCCAGTAGGCTCATAGTTCTGGGAGGCTTGTGGGTAGCCTAACCACTATGAGCGTAAATAGACACAACAAAAGACTCTGACTGAGGAAGTTCCTGAATTATAAATCAACTGAGAGTAAGAAAGTTTCGCTTCATATTGCCTTCTTCTAGTATTTTTCCCTGGACGTTCATTTTGGCTACAGTGCAAAACAGTTTCCTGGACTCATTTCCCTATCTCATCTTCACTCTAACTTCTCATATTCTTATGTATTAACCCTGCTGACATAGTAGCCACTCGAATTTAAGTGCACTCTCTAAGTGCACAACCCCTACAATATTATCATTTACACAGAATTCTTTATTTTATATTTAAATATTAACAGACAATCATTTTTAAACCCACACTACCTTATCACAGTACTTTAATTGAAAATTTTGATTTTCAATTTATTTAATTGGAAATTAAATAAATTAAATGAAAAATTTATAGAGATTTCAGTTTAAAAAATATTCGTTACTGTCTGATGACAAGATGCAGTTAACAGAGACCACAACAAGGGTTGGATTGGCAACACAGCCGTAAAACATTTCTAAAATACATTTGTCTGTAGACTTAATCACAGTTTTAAAAAAAGTTAATCATATGTATCACACACATTACCATAAGTTTCCAGTCATGTATCAACACAATCAAAATAAAAAAATTTGCCAGGGATAAAGAAAAAAATCTAAGAAATGAGTAATAGTTCACAAATATTAAAATGTTAATGGCCAGCTCCTCTCTTCAATTGTGTTTTTCCTCAGATGAAGATAGTTTAATTTACAGAAGTCCTGATAAAAGACTTATTGCAAATAAACCAAGCCTTCATATTGGCTTACAGCAGAATCATCTTATTTATTGCCCCAACGTGGAACTGGCTTTGGGTCACAGATAAAGAGAAAATCAGTCTACAAATCAGTTGCTGCTTGGTGGCCAAAGGAATTCTGTAAGCTTGGAAAGAATTAGGAATATCAGTAGCAGCTATTAAAATATGTCATAGAAGAAATTCTTACCACATAAGTGCAAAGTGGTATTCTGCGTGAATTTAAACTGATTTCCCCCTGTCCCCACTCCCCAAAAAGCTATAGCGATATGTGGCTTTTTCCTTTATTTTTTTACAATGTTTTCTTACTGGCATCTTTTGGTTAAAAATATCTTTATTTGCACATTTCCTTCACTGTGTCTTAAGAATCTATGTTTTACTTATTCTATCTCTGTTAAATTATTTTTAGATCAAGTTGATTAGTGATGATTCTAACCCAAACCCATATCTCAGTGAAAAGGAGTTAACTCAGAGAAGTTGGTTTTACCAACTGAGAAAGTGACGGAGATATTAACAGTTATAACAGCTTGCACATGCTGCACTATGTACAAGCCACATACAGATTTTTTGCTGGCTTTCTGAAGTCATTTATCACTTCTATATTTTGACAACCAAAACATACAGAAGAAATTCAACAGAAATGGAAGAGATGTGTTAGTCAAACTGAGATAAAACAAAGATGAAAGCAGGATTTCCAGTTTACCGCTGGGTTGTTTTTTTTGTTGTTGATTTTTTGGACCTTTTTTTTTTGGGGGGGGGGGGGGGGAAGGGGAGGATGGGGACAGGAGTGTTTGTTCTTAACCTTTAATACAACAAGCATTTCAATTAAAATGCACTGCCTTCCAACTAGCCACCAAGCCCTCCAGGACTCTAATTCTCAACATCTGCACTATCCCCTATGTAATATTTCCACTCTTTTCTTTTTTCTTTCCTTCTGTAGCATTTATCATGTGTTCTTCTTAAATAGTGACCCACTCCAATAGGAAAAGCAGCAAGTGCAGAAAATGCCTTGCCAGTCTTTCCTAGAACAACAACAAAAAAAACTAGTTAAGCCTACTGATCTGGGCTCCGTGATGAGAAAGTTTTCAGCACCTTCAGGCTGAAAACTGAATCAAACTAGATTTCCCATCTTCAGTATATATGGTGATGATCTCATAACTTGGAAAAAAGTAGAATACTAGCATTTTCAGGCTGCTGATATTCCATTATTTAGTATGCACCAAGCCGTTCAATAAGGTCAATACGTTTGAAGACTTAAATACTGTATTGGATGGTTTCCAGATCCCTGTGTAGCTTACAGGTGAGAAGTATACTTTAATTCTCGAGACAGAACAGCTCTGGACATACAATACACCATAGAGTTTTTCTTCACTTACAGATATTTTAGACTAAAAGAATTTAGAGCAGGGAAATTCAGTTATTACCTCCTTTAGCAGGCCACAAAGGAAGTTGCTGATATTTTATCAGTTTTTGTCTAGGTGTTGGTATTTCAGATATCTATTTTCTTTAGTTCTTGCAAATAATTTGTTTCCTTTACCTTCATTATTTGTATTCTAGTTCTCATTGCAGACATACAGGGCTATTACCTGAATTTGCAAAGAGATTTTATGGAAGCTACTTTGGACTGCAAAATTCCTATTATAGTCTGTATTCACACTGTGCAACAGATATACTTTCCTTATCTAACATTCTTCAAATCCTTGCTTTTCTGAATATACTTTTTGCCTTTTTGAATATTATTGCCTTTTTTTGCAGATTTTCATCTGTATATCATTGCTAGTACTACCCAGCTTCAAATATTTTTTAGTACACATAACACATTCTTAGCTCTTAAAACCGAGTCAGTCAGTAAATTTCTTGGTAGTCTAACATGCTGAGCATCATCTTTCACAGCTTTCTCAAGTATACGTGACTTAATATTTCCTGTTATTCTTGTTTTGTCTAAATAAATTTTAGGGTTTTTTTTTTTTTTTTTTTTTTTTAGCATACCTTTTTAACTTAGCTCAAATACTGACTGTTCTCCAACATGCCAGCCAGCACACTGACAGCTTCAGTTAACTCAGGAACAGTTTCTCTTACCCCTAATTTCACTTTCTGCTCTTTTTATTTTAGTGTCAATACTGTGTGTAATCAGAAAAACGAGATAGTGCAATAATAGCTGAACTAGGAATATATTAATCCTGTCATTCCCCAATGACTCTAGTAAGTCAAGATATTTCAAGATATTGTTGTTTTCAATTACTCCCCTTTAAATCAATTTTTAAATAAAATCTATATTACTATAATGATACCCTCATAAGTATTTGACTGTGTAATGCATTGTAGGTCCATTAAGATATATATTCACATATATACATAACATAAATATGTATATTCATTCATCAACTCATGATGTAAAGAGGGTTGGAGCACCTCTCTTATGAAGACAAGCTGCAGGAGCTGGGCTTCTTCAGCCTAGAGAAGAGAAGGATTCACGGAGACCTTGCTTGTTACAACCTTCCAGTATTTATAAGGAGGGAAATTATCTTTACAAAAGGGTAGATAGTGATAGGACTAAAGGGAATGGTTTTAAGCTCAAGGAAGGAAGGTTTAGGTTGGATATCAGGGGGAGGTACTTCACAGAGAGAGTGATGAGGCGCTGTCACAGGCTGCCCAGAGAGGCTGTGGATGCTTCATCCCTGGAAGTGTTCAAGATGAGGTTGGAGGGGGACCTGGGCAACCTGGTCTACTATCTGATCCAGAGGGTGGTGGCCCTGCCTGTGGTGGGGGGGTTGGAACTCTATGATCCCTGGTGTCCCTTTCAACCTAAATCATTCTATGATTCTGCGATTCTATGATATGCCCTTTGTTACTTCAACTGAAAGCTATGCAATGTATTTTATTGTGATTTCTCTCCTTAGTTACTCTTTTTTTTACTTCCTTCACTAATATTTTTCAACAATATTTAATAATGCATTCAGCCCTCACTTTAATTAATGATTTCAAATTACTGTATGCCTTTCAAAGAAATAATAAACTGAATGGTTCCTATATTTCACGTATTTTCTAATTCTTTGCCTTGCAAGTATTCAGACTCCTTGATTTTTTTTTTTTGCTAGTTGCCATTTTTCTGTTGTCCCACTTCTTTTCCCTGTTCCTGTACTACATCTTGCTTTCTACTCCCTTATCCAGTGCAAAAAACATCACTTCCACATATTTTCTGATTTTTTGAAACAGAATTGATGCTTGCGCATGTTTATTTGTACAAAAATATTAGTGCCAAACATTCTTTCCCCATCCCTCATGCTCTAGTAATTGTACATCCAGGGAACCCCTCAAGAGAGCATTTTCCATGCTATCTGGTTTCTCTGTGAGACAGTAAGTCTAGGCCATGAGGAAGAACCTTTGTCCTTCTCTTTGCAGTGTCTACCACTCTTTCAGGCTTCCAAGCACCACAAAAATAGAAATTTATTTGTTTGTTTAAGTTCACAATTTCCAACTTGCCCATTATGACTATCACACCCTCAATGGAAAATGAATGTTTTCATTTTATTTGTGATGGACAAAATAAATTCCCTAATATCATATGGCCTACTGGTGTCAGATTGTCCCTGGTAACCTGATTAACATATCAGGGTAATTCATGCCACCACAGTGTTTTCTCCAGCATCTTATGACTTCTTTCTGACTTGTTATATTAGTTTCTTAAATTCTCTCAAGCACCCAAAAGGGTGACAGTCAAGAGAATCTTAAGAATTAATTTTGATTCAGATACACCTACCATTAGTGTTGCTTAGCAGTTCTTCCAGATAACTCTAACTTCACTACCAAAAAAAAAAAAATAGTATTAGCAAAGCAAGAGGGTAGACTGTTATACTTCTGCTTTGTTCACAAACATTTTCTCCACTGCCAAAGAAAATGAGAGAATTTTCTGATGCATACTATAGCCTCCTTTCCTTTCTGCATAATGCAAGTAGCCAGCAGGTTCCATCCTACTGTCCTTCATTACGAGACTTTTTCCTGTTTTCTATACAATGAGTCACAAAAACAACAATATACGTACCTTCTCTTTAAAGGCAGCAGTATATTAAGATCTGGAATGGTTTTCTTGAAAAATCACTAGAATTTTTAGATGATTTAGATAGGACGACTTGATGAAGACATGAAAGGCTTTGCTCTTTTTCCACCACAAATTCCTTATTACTTTAGACAAGATTGTAAAATTTTTGTATCCAAAAGTATCTAGCTAACAACTGAAAGCGTTAATACTTCTGTATTAAGGAAACACTTCAAACCCTCATGGAGCATGACTGCAGAGAACTACAGCCTGGCAATAAAAGCAACGGGAATAAAATTTACAGTCCTGTGTTCATTCCATTTTAAAAGAGCATAACATGGAGACAACCCCCCTTTAACTTGCTCCTGTTTTCTGATGGATTAATAGATTCTGATCTCTAGAGAGTAATTCAACAGGCTGTAAAAGTTATCAGATTATTAGAATGACATGAATGTATGCAGAACAATTTTACGTAGATGAGGGGTTACCAGCGGCACAAAAGGCTAGTAAAGATGTGGCATGCAAGATAAAATTTTGAAAGGTTCATAAAACTATCAAGTCAAAAACAGAGCAATCAAATGAAACTTCCATTTGGAATGTCTCTCCAACTCTAAAATACTTTGTTCAATATTTGGGTGAAAGCGGTATTCAGTGTATTATTAGAAATTCTTGGATTCTTAACTACCCAGCTCACACACTAACACAGAAATGGCAATTACTCATCCAATTTACATTCAACTACAGATGCTTGGGAAAAGAATAAATCTGAAGTTTTAACTTCAAAAGTTTCAGGAAACTGAAGGACCAAATTCAAGACCATAAAAGCTGAAACATAACAGTAATTACATAGTACCTTATGACGAAGTTCTCTCTAAAACTCTCAGTTTAGAAATGTATCACATGGTTTCACAAATTACTGAAGCCTGAACATATTAACAAGGTGGTATGCCATAGAATTTGAACATAACATAGAAAAAATGACAGTGAAAAGTACAGATAATTACATTATGAGATCATGAATGAATAATTCTTTCTACTTAAGAACATCACAGTGTTTTTCAAAAGAAAATGAAGCAGAATTACCTTCATTTTGCATCAGAGGGAAGTCAAAGACAAAATTCTAGCTAATGTGTTCAAAAATATGTAAGTAGTCCATAACAGAACCAAGAGCTGCACTCAAGAATTCCAAATGTTAAAAATAAATATCTTGCAACATGCATTCTATTTCTCTAGACTTGAAAAATGAAATCTCAAATGTAGGATAGCTCTGATGAGAAAACTACTAAAATCAATAGAAATTAATGTCAGGGTCTTTGAAGTGTATATGACATCCCTTTCCAGTTATAAATAGATTATTAGTCTTTCTGTATCATGAGACAATCAAAGTTCATATATTTAGATTGGCTGCCTGCTTAAATTATGAAATAACACATATATAATATGTAATATATTTCACATGTGTTAATGTATATACATAAACTTCATCAATTTATGTGTGCATATGAGCCTTTTGATAGTTCATAGCCACTGTTTTCTGCTGGAAAAAGGATATTCAGCAACCATGAGATGGTGAAGTGTTTCAGTACCTCAATTTAATAATCTCTTGAGAAATCACCAGCTAGGTGGAATGAAATCAGGAACCTACATCACATAAGCAGCCAAATTATATTGAATTGGAAGAAATAGGCAACTACCCCATATCTCTCAACACGTATTCTATCAGTAAGGCTGTGCAAAAAAAAAAAAAAAAGTCATTCAGAGTTGCTATGTTCAGGAAAGAAGAACAGTGATACTAGGGAAAAAGCATATATGCAATGTGACAGCAGCTCAGAATATTTCAAATGTACATGACTTCCATCAGAACACTAAAAACAGCTCAACTATAGACCTGCACAAGAGCAAAATCTCCTACAGTCAGTGAGAACCTCTCTTTAGATACTAATGAAAGTAAAAAATGTTCACATGTTGAATGTAGTTCAGTTTTGTTTTATTAGGACAGGAAGTACAACTATTCTGCCAAGCACTTTTGCAGCTCATCATCCTCTCAACAGATAAATATAACCACAAATGTGGGGAAAATTCTCTTTAATAATTCTGAACGTATTCACATAATTCAGTTCCGAGTGTAAATTAAACATTTCAATTCTGGTGTCTTGATCTACTAAAAAGTTTCAAAGCAAGTTATTGCTCTGAGTAGAATATCAACTAGAGGTTTATTTTCTCTATGCAACAACTGATCAAGATACTCGTTAAAAGAAAAATTCCGAGTCTCTGCACAAGAATGAACTGGAAACCCTTCCTGACATGGAAAACACAGCTTCTAAACTTAAACGTCCACTTCTTTGATTTCAGTGCCAAGTTTCATACAAGTAAAATGTAGGCTAGTGGCTATCAGTTAAGTACAATTTATCCATTTTTAATGTTGCTGACAGATTAGAGGCAGCTAGAACGTCCCCAGATCCCTCTTTCAAGACTGTTTTTTGTGTTACAAATGTAAAACCCAGAAGGTAAGTTCATTAACTGCAGGCGCTTTGTGTCAGACATGAACATTTAAAGGGACAAAACAGTGAAATAAAGGGAAATCACAAAGACAACAATCAAAACTATCAAAACAATGAAGAATCACCAAAATTATGAGAAGAATATCCTTCCTTTAAATGTTTCATATTTTATCAACACATTCCCATGGTGGGCAAGCCTTCTCCAATATTTTTAATATCTTAATTGACCTACATTTGAAAACAAAACTGAAATACTCTATTTTTGTGATTTAAAATTAATAACATTCTCCTAGAAGTTTCTAGCCCAACGTCCTTGAAAGCACTTTGATAGTGAAGAAAGCAGTAACCAGCTGCAGCTTCACAGATGCTGAAAATGCATAGAACAAATGATACTGATTGTAATGATATGTTTCAAAGCAATAGCAGTGGAGCACTTCTGTTGAAGACAGCCTTCCTGTTAAACAGAAGACCAAGCACAGACTCTTCCTCTTATTCTATATAATATGACTAGTACAAATTGCAAATCTCTTTAAATGCCTACAGGGTTCCTGACACTGAAAAGAAATTAGAAGAAATCTATCTAAGGGCCAAACAATATGAGTCAAGATTCATGCGTTATTGGAAATTACATAAAGCTTTCAGTTAACTAGTAGGAAATAGGAATTGCAATGACAACATCTAAGCACAAATTTCTTAAAATCAAGTCAGTTTGGTAAATTTACTTTATTTCCTTAATATCTACTTCTTTAGACAAACTTCCAGCGACAGCTAAGATCTCACTTTTAAATAAGAACTTAGGAATTTAGTTTAACAGGATTGTCAATTTTGTTTAAATATGTGCAGGTCACCTCAAAAGCAATGACTGTCATTTATTTAAATGGAAACTACAACAGGTACAAGGGGTACAATAACATTATTTGATAGAACCTGATCTCAGCTAAAGATCACTTTTTCAACATAGTCACTATCATTTGCTATCTATTTTCACTAGCAAAGAAGAATCTGCATGCTGCACCAGCAGAGATGACCCACTGTTTCACAGCTGCTATGACATTGTTGGTAGAAAGAAGTTAGCCACACAGTCCATCCTCTATCTGTTTAAGCTGATGAAAGCGAGGAGGTGCCAGATCTCAACTATACAGTAGGTGTGGTAGGACAGCCAGTCAATACTGGTAACGCGCTCCACAGTCTTTTAAGCTGGTAATGCACCTGGTACTACTGTGTTGCAAAACAGAGACTATAGTCTTCTCAGGCCTAACTCTTGAAATTGTCACCTTCAGCCTCACACTGTCAAGTCCTGATGAACTTGCATATGGCACTCTGATTCTATGTGAGCATTTGTGATACTTGTCTGATACCCACATGCAATATTCAGATGTTAGAGCAATCATTTCCAATTCATTGAAGCCAACATTCAGCTACAGTACACAGTAATTAGGTTATGACACCAATTTGCACAGATAAGATGATCAAGATGCTCTTCACCTCATGATATGACAGCTGTTCATGGCTATCTGGAACATGGTTAGCCTTCCACATTGTTGTCAAAACAGCTGAGATCCATCACCCACTGCCTCATTTCATTCACATCCACTGTTTGGTCTCCATAAATGTTCAGTAAGCATCAGTGAATGTTACCAGGTGCCATCTTCTCCACATGGAGAAATTCAATTCCACACCTTCGCTTCATATGCACTTCCATATCAGATGCCATTTTGTCAGACTGCCTTACTACTGCCATCTGTCACATTGTAACATGTAATCTCGACAGGAAGATTCAGCCTCTACTGCCATACCACCAACATCCACCTCTGACATCATGGAACAACGTCATATAAAATAAGAGGCATTACTTTTAAAGCAGTCTTCACATATACAATGTTTCTAAACTGGATATTCCATGTAGCATAGTCTACTTCAGCATCAGAACATATAACCAGTCAATAACTAGTCAAGAATTCCCTTTTTCACTGGAGAAAAGAAAGCATTCTCTCCACAAGTGCCTGCTGGCCCTGACCAGAAAATTTGATTTGTCATACTGCACAAACTTTTTCCATTCCTCCAAGATTAGTAAATGTTGAACATCTAGGAGAAATTACTAATTCTGGGACTGAAACATAGAGTCAAATTTTATCTGTATGGAAATCCTGACAGTGATAGTAAAACAATTTTGGGAGGGGGTGTGGGGGGAAGAGTTTTAATGAATTAAAATCTGTCATATTGTCTCAAAATTATTTGCATATAATGTATATTATATGTATAATATACATAATGTATATATTGATAATATATACATGTATAATGATAAGGTGCAGATAGGTATTTATGCTGCTTTCTCTATGTGAATCCTTTGAAGAGATCTAGCATTTATAAACTCAATAGGATGAAGTGTTCATAAGCACAGTAAGAACAAAATAGAATTTTTCATTTTCGTATATTTAACCTAGCTAACATTACTCAGAACTGATGTGATAAGCTGCATAACTAAACAATTTCATCACTGAGTGTAAAATTCTTAAGCAGAATCAAGCAGGCAAAAAATGGAAAGGCAAGAATTTTCCAACACTGTCAAAAATAGCTGTTTGGAAGTCAGTGACAACCTGAAAACAGACAGTCTTTAAAGCTTATTGAAGTCCAAGAAGCAACAGCTATATTGTTTAATTGAGCCAAATACCATATCTCTGTGCTGTATGTGCCTGGTTTCTCATAGGTAATATTACACAAGTTACCCAAAGTAAGATCATTTTTGCTGGGTCTGCATGTACCCCTCCATTATCTCCAAGGTCGAAGGCACTGCCAACCTTCATACAAATTCTGCTAGATGCAGGCAGATTTAATGTCTTCATTTTACCTCTTGGTTGTAAGGACTACTTAGTCATCAATTTACACTGGAGTGTCTTAGAGCACACTCGACCTTAAGTTCCAGTTTTTCTTACAATTTTTTTTCCATCTGCTTGATGGTATAAGAAACACAGCATAACTTCAGTAATGTTACTGCACTCAGAAAAATTCTGTCCTGGTAATTAAAGATAGCACCAGCTAAAGGGTTTACATCTCTCTTGCTAACTACCCTTCTACACTACCCAAGAACTTGGCTGCTTCCTGAGGTCCAAAAGTAAAATAGCTGGTTAGCAATTAAACCCAGATTTTTAAACCCTTCACCTGCTTTCTTTTCTCTACTTAGATTCTCCACAGGATTCTTCCTTAAATGTAGTAAGAGTGAATAATCTGCCTTCCTCTTGCCCCATAACTGCCTACATGCCCCCAGTCAAAACCAGATCACATAGAAGCAGCTAAATAACTCTCAGCAGAAATATTGAGAAAATAAAAAAATCATACCATGATGCTGACAGTATTCTACACAACAACTGTGGAAGTAAAATATACACACATACATACATACACATACATACACACACACACACACACACACACACACACACACACACACACACACACACACACACACACACACACACACACACACACATACACACACACACATACACACACACACATACACACACACACATACACACACACACA
>NW_024885344.1:5523118-5551837 GCF_019232065.1 Centrocercus urophasianus
ATATATATATATATAAGTCAAAGGCAGCTTTTCCATCATGATGCTCTGCTTAAAAATGGTTTGAAGTGTTTCCCTATGTTTATTACTACATTTTCATAAGAGTCAAAACTTACATAGAAGACACTGATTCAGAACTCACTCTTACCATGCTTTTAATGATTAGGAAAAGTGATTAGTAAAGGTTATTATGTGACAGTCAAGAGGTTAGACTACTAGTGTATGCACTCTAAAACTACATGAAGCACCACATAATTATCAGAATTATGAAATAATGCAAGAATCAGAGCCAGTGGTTGGTCCATGTTCTAAAAACTGTTATTCTAATCATTTTAAGCATGAAATATGACTAATTTATTATTTATTACTGAATTTCCAGACTTACACATTCATCCAGAAAAGATACATCTCTGGTTCAAAACAATTTAAAGGCTGTGGGATTAAAGTCTTATTTTCTTGATGCAATATAACGCAAAAATAAGATACATTCATGCATATAACAATGACTAAGAGATTGCTAGTGACAGTAATTCCATAGCCTTCCCTTTTTATCTTCCCCAGTGCTTTTGTATCACACATAGAGATAAATCCAGAAAATCCCAGAAACCCAACACGGTTATCCTACTAACTATAAAATCGCCAAACTTAGTTTATGCTTCTAATTACCATCAGTTTAACAAACAAGAGCCAAGACATTTTCATACTATAATTATACACTCTTTAAGGAGATTAGGAGCCCAATTTAGATCCAGTCTAAATTCGTTTAAGCCTTCCAAATGTACACTGATTTAGTAAGGATTGAATTTTTTGTGGGTATTACAGATTTGCTTGCCTTTGGTGTTTCAAGCAATTAAAAATAATGTTCAGTTTCATTTAAAAATAAGTGGTTTGTTTTTTGTTTTTTGTTTTTTGTTTTTTTTTTTTTTAAGTTTTATTTAAGTATTTATGCAAAATACAGCTTTTCCAGGTGATCAGATCCTGCAGAAGTACATGAAGCAATCTTGTCATCTCCTTTTGGAATATGAACCAGTTGACTTTATGTAGGCTCAGAAATGAGAACTCATATTAGGTGTTACTATTTGTCTTCTACCTATGTACTATCTGGCAAAAAAGATAAAGCCATCCAAGTGTATGTTCTCCCTCCAAAAATGCTTTTGTAAGCTTATTTATGAAAATACATTAGTATTTTACACTGACAATTAAGTAGCATTGTTATAATTAGAACCCTTGTACCACATGTTGATAAAAATCAAACAGCACCAACCAATATGTAGTCTCAACCACGTTAACACCATGAAATCTACAAAATGCAAACTACAGTGCTAGTTTCAGTAGACAAGGCCTCACAGCATTAGCTGTTTATAGCAGCCTTTCCAATAGTTGTGTCTGTTCAAGGACAAAGAGGAATCATTTCAAATTTCTCAGTCAGTACTTCTACTAAAATTACATTTTGAAAAGCAAAGCATAAAAAGGCAATTTAAGTCTCTGATCATAATATACTAATTCAGATGCAACACGCTGAACAAATGGTACGCATTTTTTTGCTTCCCAGCTCTATGCCGCTAAGCTTTTGGTGACTCACTCCACCCTGTTGTACCAATAATGATCTCAAAAATGCAGATTGCTAATGACTTCTCTTAGATCAATATAAATCTGGGAGATGTGTGCAATTCAATGCAACGTTTCCAGGAGTACCATAAACATTCTTCCACATAAGGTTAAAATAATGCAATCAAAGTTTTATTTCATGCCTAAAGCTACTCTGATACTGAATAGATATGATGTAACAGTTGGAAAATAGTTGTACTCCTGCATATGGTACAACTTCACAAAGTCAACATACTTTTAATGCTTTTGGATGAGTATCAACAGAACAGTAAAGACTTTCTCCCTTCTTTTGTAGTACATTTTCAATTGTTTTTAAAGACTTCACTGTTTCATAATACTTAACTATGAGCAACAGCAAGGTAATAATATGGAAGGTTGAAGCAAGGACAAGTAGTCTGGGAGAAATACAAGGAAACTGTTCAAACGTGCACAGAAAGTTAGGAGAACCAAAGCCCAGCTGGAACTGAATTTGGTGAAGTATGTCAAAGACAACTAGAAGAGCCCCTAGAGGTACTAAGATTGCAGAAGACCAGGGAAAATATGACTGCTGAATAGAGCAGGTGCCTGGGTGACGAGATACAGAGTAGGTTCTCTCAAAATACACAGAAAGGTTCTTTAGAATGAACAACCATTTATCCCCAAGCAATCTCTTCACAAAGATCAAACAGTTTGTTTAGTACCTGATAGATCTGCCACCCTGTTCCAGAACAACTCCTGTCTGCAGAAAAACAGGAACTCTCTCTCCTCTAACCAATACTTCCCTTCCCAAATTCAAATAAAAAGGAGTTTCTTTCCAAGACTAATGGCTATTAATTGTTCCAGCTGCAGGGTAGAGACTTCTTCCCAAGCCTTTTTTGTTCCCTAAAAGCCAATTAATACTTGTTTCCTTGCATGGTCTTTGCTCTCATTAAATAACTTTTATAACTCCTTAATTCTAATGGATCTTGGTACATTCAAGAAGGTCTACAGGAAAGAAGACGTAGGCTGTAGTGGAGAAAAATTCTTGCGCCTGGGCAGCCCTGAACCCAACACATGAATGTCAGAGAGAAGTACTTACTCCCCAGAATGCTGTTAAAGAATTATTTTTCTCCTCTTCTCACTCCCACCCCAATTCAGTGTAAGTTTATATCATAGTTTTCTCATGTAGAATAAAATTTAATGCCAACAATGAGAGCTGATACCATCATCTAGCAAATTTCACTGATTACACATGATTTCACCTAACTAGAAATGAGAAAGAGTTGTTGTAATATTACCAGTATTCCAACTATAGTGTGCTACCTGCCCAGCAGTCAGTGAACAGATGTAGTACATTAAAGCTCTGTAGGAGCACTGAAGGAGATAGAACAGTGTAACTATAACACAAGGACAGCCTTGCAAAATGCAAGATTCCTCAGTTAATCACATCAAAATCTTTAGAGCTTGAAGGGACCTCTAGGGGTCGTCTAGTCCAAGTCCCCTGCAATGAACAGAGACACGCAGAGATCAGGTTGTCCAGGGCCTGGTCAAGCCTCACCTTGAAAGTCTCCAGGGAGGGAACAATCACATTTCAGGGCAAACTCACCGCCTTCACTGTTAAAATTAGAAATGAGGCTAAGTGCTATCATCATATCAATCCACTTTTTATTTTCTCGAAGTGCAACTATTTACCAAGTCTCATTTGCAAACAGGGCTTTGTCACACCTTCCATGAATAGTGTTCCTGCTACCAGTAGTCTCTCACTTTCAGAAGCACTTTGCAAAAATATACTTTCACAGAACAGATTCATACCAATGTATTCTTATAACTGTATGTGTTTCATGGGAGAGTCACACTTCAACAATTGCTCTAGTTTAAAATGTGGTAACTGTACACCAGTGAAAACATCAGACAGGCTTTACTTCAATGCTTATATTATATGCCTGACTAAAAAGTTTCTCTTCTGAAAGTGATGAATGAAACCCATGAATAAGTTACATGAAATCTGGTTTACCTCACCCAGATACCAAATTGCCATTATACATCAGGTAAACGATGCTCAAAAGGATGAGGCTTCTAAGATTCTGCTCAAAGCTTGGTTGAAGTCTATCTAGTTCATAGAAGACTCAGGAAGGGCTGATCTTACCATTTTGTAACTGCCTAACAATCATACAAAAAAAAAAAAAACCTCTGTATATCATACAGCCACATTGCATGACCATAGATCATGGTTTGTCTGATCTTCCCTAACACAGCTTAAGCCCTGTCACACTGAGCAGAGCTCAGCGCTGCCCTCCACTCCCTGTGAGGAGCTGCAGCCACCGTCAGGCCTCCCCTCAGCTCCTCTGCTCTGCACTGAGCAAACCAGGGCCCTGAGCTGCTCCTTTCAGTTTAGCGTTATCTGCAAACATAATACCTTCAAGTCCTGCATACAAGTAATTTATGAAAACACTAAAAAGAACAGGCCCTAAAATGGAGTCCTACAGAACCTCACTAATAACTGGCCACCAGCCTGATACAACTCCATTTACTGTAACTCTTTGAGCCCAGTGCCTCTACCAGTTATTTACCCATCACAATGAGGCTATGCCAGGCTTTTCCATAGAACATTTTGTATGTAAGAATACTGCGAGAAACAGCATCAAAGGCTTTGCAGAAAAGCAAAATTTACAGTAAGTGGCTTCCCTTAGTTAACTAATTGGAAAACCATGTCAAACATGCTTGATTTTAATATCCAGGCTGAACAAACATCTTAAGAAGAGACAATTTAAAAATCAAATGCACTGAAAAGAAGACATTACAGGAAAACAAATGAAGTTTTCTGAAAGTGAAGAAGAGAGGTTTTTTCAACTGCAAGGATAGTGTTAGGACATCAAGAGTACATTTTAACTGCTTAAGTTTATATTACATATTGTAATTCCCTTCCTCCAGCGTTCAGGCATGGGATCAAGAAAGGACCATAAACCATAAATGAACATAAAAATTCAGTAGTAATGAAAGTAATCGCACACACTCATACAAGAAAAAACATATAAGCAGTCTTCTCCAAGCAATATATCATATGATAAGCTTAAAAGGGCAAAAATTACCTTTAGCTCACTTACCTTAGCATAACCTTTCCTCATCAGCGAGATCTATAAACATCTCTAGATTACAAGCCAGTTTTAAGTCTATTGACTTGATGCTTTCCATCTTCACCAGCTGGCTGTAATGATCTTCTAGGCTTTTTCCTTGAAAGCCTCCAAGGACCTACTGTACAGTGTAGCATATATATCCCTTTGCTCTTCTACAAAGGAGAGTGCTTACAGTTAGTATTAATATTTACATCCATACCTGGCTCTATTCTTCATTTTTATTTTTATTTTTTTTTAAATAAAAGTACGTGGTTGTCTCCAAGATAGAATATCACCAGACACTTAAAAGCTATTTCATATAACAATATTTATCAGTGACTTTTGATCGTATTACCTGCCTTTTGTCACACTATTGCTAAGACTAACGTTCCTAGGATTTCTGGATTTCAACAAGCCACTTTTCATTTTTACTCTTATTAGTGTTATAAACAACTTGACAGAGAAATCTTTACATTTCTCCATGAGACTTTCCCCCCAAAATACCAAATACTCAGACATAAAGCTGAGTTTTATTCAGTCTAGTGCCAACATTTTCCTTTTTTTCTTTTTTCCATGGAAGATCAGACAAGATCATTGTCTGGCCAAGCTAGAAATATTCAGCCAGTATAAAGATCTCCATGAAACCCATTTCCTAGTCCCAAAATACTCCAAACTTTTGTTTGCATGTACACTTACATACTTTTTTCATTAATAAAAAGCTTTTGCTAGTCAATAGATGTAGTATTTTGCATTTATGGTTTTTCTACTCTACCTATGAAGAGCTCCAGACTGATAGCAGCTAGAAATTCTGGCATTTTGGGGCAGGGGAGGGGGAAGTACCAGAAGAAATGCAGAAATTTGCAATAACACTTTTTAATTCTTAGAAGAATCATACTGTACTAGGTGGTGTATCCACAGTATATTCAGCAACACCACTTAAAAATGCCATTTGGCTCATAGATGTAGTTTCCATGCAACAGAAATGCATTATGTTGCATATTTAGACGTACACTGGAGTAACAAAACATTTTCATTTGCAAGTCAAACCCAATATCTAATTTTCTGCAACATAACTAATGAAATGCATCATCAATATGAAGTGTTTGGTGTGTATTTAAAACTATACTTCAAAATTACTTTTGATATAAAAACAACCCATTTCCATTTTACTTTCAGCGTTAAAGTTCATTACCTGGTGTCCAAATTCTACTGCTTCCTAAAGTAGGTGTAAGTCTAAGACCAATTACAATTTTACTTCAGAGATCTCCTTTGGTTGATATATAAGTACCTCTACATAATTAAAATGAATTTTTCATTAAGCAGTACAACTGTTATGGAAATATGCAACACTAATGACAATACCTAGCACAGCTTGACTTTTTCCAATTAAATTAAATATTTAAAGAACCACAATTAAGTACATCATCAGAAGCAGGATTTTGCACAATCATCATGTGGCAAATACTGCAGGGACAGTCTTACTCAATATAATCCATGTCATATGTAACTATTTAGCTTTCACAGCCTTTTTAGTACACTGATGATAAACAATTTCCTTACCATTCTAGAAGCATTTGCCTGTTTATGAAAAGGAAATTCAACAACAGGAAAAAAAAATCCAAATGACTGCAATTGATACATTTTTCTAACATCAAAACACTGTTGAGTTTTAATATCATCTATGACTTCATCTACAAAAATATTCAAGAGATTATGTAATCAGAAACAACGTGGCAAAAAGAGATCCAAAGAGAGGACAAATCACCAATGCTTTTAAGCACTAGTTTACTATAAAGATAAGGAGGCAACCAGACTTCTATCCCAAGTACCTTTGTATCTTACCATACAGTTCTTCACACATTAAACTATGTTTCCTGTAGCATAAACAGAGTTTGGAGCCAGTGTTACATATTACACATCAATCAGAAATTCAGTCAGATTCAGAAGTCATATACTTCTTACCAAACTGAGAAGTGGGGAACTATACCACATGAGTTGACTTCCCTACATTTCCTCTTGCTTCTGTTTTTCTCTCTTAGTTTAATGATTCTATAGAATGTATGGAATGTGCACTTGTTGTTCATACATCAGACATAAGAAAAATCACACATATTACACAACTCCAATAAGCATAAATTTCCATGTTTATACACCTAGTAATACATCCCCTGCAACTCTTTATAACCTCATATAAAGTAAAACACACCCATATAGCTCCATTTCAGAATTAAGCATCACAATATGTATGAAGTAGGAGACATCAGTAGCAATGCTTAGAAAACTTGTTAACCATTTATAGTTGTTCTTGCAAAACAAAACAAAAACAGTGATACTGCACAAGTATTTTTGACTTACAAGACAGAACGAACAAGCTCATCACTTCAGGTTAAAAATACTTACACTATGTTAAATTCAGACTTTTATTCATTAAGCTAATAAATAAGACAATAAATTCATTAAAAAAATAAATAAATAAAAATCCAGCTTGCTACTGTTGGTCCATGGAAGCAATGAGATTGCTTCTCATAAGCTCTTTGTACTACCAGACAAAGCATTGTCAGGAATATCAATAATCACATACTGGAAAAAAAAAAAATGACCAACCCAAATGGTAATAGGGTCACTAACTATAGAATACCCCTCCTCCAGAAACAACGTTCATCCAGGAGACGTTCTTCCTTTGGAGGGTAGCCCTTAAATTAACCCAGGGAGAGGTGGACCTTCTGGTCAGGCAGGAAACACAGGTTAATTGCTTGCACCTGTGCTTTCTGGGCCAGCCACCCCCTTCACCAGGTGCTCAGTTATCAGTTCAGGCTGTGACATAACAGTTCTCATACATTACTACTACTTAAAGGTGACACTATTAAAATTGTTTTTACTCATTTTTATATCCTGGAGAAAGTATTTTTGCTGAATATTCTAGATGTTTTGTTAGCCAAACCAATAATTCAGATAGACAATTCAAGTTAATCATACATCTGCTGGAGTTGGAGAAATGAATTAATGCTTAAGAAGATGTAAATTTAGCAACCATAAGGTTACACTGAGATGTAAAAACGAATTGGGAATTGCAAATCGCAAAATGGTTGAGGTTGGATGGGACCTCAGGCAGTCTTTTAGTCCAGCCCTCATCAAAGCAGGATCAGCTACAGCCCATTGCTCAGAGTTTTGTCCTTTCAGACACGTATACCTCCAAGACTGGAGATTCCACCATCTCTTTGTCCAAGCTATTCCAACACTTAGTCACCACCTTTACATTATTTTTTCATCTTATGTTTAAGTGCAATTTCTAGTGTACCACCCTGTGCCCCTTGACTCCTTTCAATTCACTGGATGCTAATGAAAAGAGTCTAATTCTGCCTTATTTACTACCTACTATTTCAAAATCACTGCAGCCAAGATCACCTCAACCTTCAGATGCAATTCTTCATTAACAGCACTATGTCCATCACAGCACTTACCCTCCTCAGCTCCCCAGTCACCTATCAAGAAGTTATTGCCAGTGCACTCCAAATATCCCCTGGACAGATATTGCCATGCTGTATTGGCCATCCAGTTGGTATAAATTTATAGATTTTGCAATCTAATTCTTCCTTAAAATCTGACTGTTCCTTGCCAGGAATTGCCTATTATCTTTCTTTCAAATTAAGGTTTGTAATTACAGGCAGCATCTCTGAATGGACAGGTAGTATAATCAATTCGTGCTCATGACTGTGTATTTTTTATATCTTAGAAACTGCAAATCAGCTTCCAGTTGAACTAAATCCTATTTTAGCAGTTCAGAAAAATACTGAATGGCTAGAATTTTACTAAAAGTTAACTTGTGAACATGAAGGCTGTTAAATGATTTGTGATTTTAGATTGTAACAATTTCTGCCAGAATTGCTATGTGTATATGAAGTCGAAATTATTTCCAGTTTATCTACTTTATTATCAAATATGTATGGCAGCTTATTCAAAATAAGAAGTGTTACATTCTATGTAATGATAACAATACTGTATTAATTTAAAAAACATTCAGGAAGACTGTCTCCAAATTAAAAAGTTCAGTCATGTGTAGATGAACAGGAAAACTTTTAAAAAATTATTGACACATGACAAATGCGTAACCTACCATAGGGAACCCACTTTAGCAAGAGGTTGGACTTGATCTCCAGAGGTCCCTTCCAACCATATAGTTCTGTGATCCCGTGTAATTATGTAATAGAATGAAGCACATCAAAGACATATATCCAAGAAAAGAAACACATTACTTTAGAAGCTGTATTTACACATAAATCCTCAAATTTAATGGTTTTCCCTTCTCTTCTAACATTACTAACTGAATAGCAGAACTTTTGGTCTACTTGCCTTTATCAGGCAGCTGCTGAACTTATTAATGGCATCACTGTTAGTATTCACAGTAATTTTGATAAGGCTAGAGAAAGGACTCTTCCTTTATGCACAAAAAGCAAGATATGGAGAAAACACTCAATCACATTACTGACAAAAGTCAGTAATTTAGGCTGAATATTCAGTTTCAGGCCTTTCTCACCAGGTCAACTTCATATAAAGTAATGCTTCCTATTTATTTCCATGGAAACTACAACACGTACAAAGGATGATTTAACACTATTTGATAGAGCAAATTCTCAGCTACAAGACACTATTTTGCAATACAAACACCACCATTAGCTGTGCATTTTTGCCAGAGATGAACAAGAGCATTATTTATATTATAAACATTCCATGGCTTGGCTTTCATGTTGCCGTCACCATTGCTGAAACGCATTACTGATAACCTCACTGTGTTCACATCCACTGTTTGGTCTCCATAAATGGTCAGCAAGCATCAATGAATGTCACTGGGTGCCTTTTTAGTACGGAGGAATTCGATTCCACACCTTCTCTTCATACACACTTCCACATCACATGTGATTTTATCAGAAAGCCCTACTACTGCCATCTGTCACATAGCAACAACATGTAATAAAATATTTTGGAGAAGGTTTAACTCTACTGCCTTATCACTAACATCCACTTCTGATGTTGCAAGCCAACACCATAAAATGGGAGGCATTGCTTTTGAAGCACCCTTTGTATATTTTTTATATATATGATTTTATATTTTTTATAATAGAAAGGTTGCTTTGAAGGGTAAGCTGATTTAAAGTGCAATGCAGTAAACAAATGATTCAACCGGCTGCATAAAGCACAACCAACCACTGAGTTCAGATCCCAAATGGATGAACACTTGCAAATCATTATAAATCCAGTAAGAATCACTGTACAGGTGAAGCAACACCAAGACTTCTAGCTGAAGCTGTAATCTATGCCAGTTCTATTCTTTGTGCCTCACGTATAGTATAAAGAGCATGGAACCCTTGCTCACTTCAGTGTCACTTACAATTCAGTGTCCATGGCAGGCAGTGCCACCAAAAAAATAAAACAGAGTATGTTGGAGGGTGCACACTGATAACATCTCAGAAAATCAAATGTAACATCAGCAAGTTATTATTTGAATGCGAAACAATGCAGATTTAACTATGAATGGCTGACTGCATCTCCCAAAATAGTGAAACAGAGTAGTTTCAGCTGCAAACCATACTTTTATCCAAAATTTGGGATCAAGTTGAAATAGTAATGTTTTGCAAAGGTAATTGCAACAGTACATTTCCCTAAGACAGCTGATGTTGCTTGCCTTTGGCAAAATGACCCTTAGAGTTCAAACAAACAACAAGATGTAGTAGGATAATCACATTTATTTATTGCAGGAAAATTAACAAAGTCTTATATAACTCCAGCTGAGGAAAATCTTCCACAGTTCTTTATCAATATTTTTATATTTCAATGACAACAATTCCAAATTTCATGAAAAAAACCCTTGATTAAAACAGCAGTAGTTCATAACTAAAAGAATATAATTTAAAAGTAGGTTGCTTTCACTTTTGTTTAATTAAAGTTTTGTTCAATTCCTTATCTTGTGACAGGGATCTTTGTAGACCTTGATGCTCACCTATTCCATTAATGGAATGATGCTGCACTTAACAATCAAGCACTACTGTTTATAGACTTGTTCAAAGCTTGCTGATAGCACTGGATAACATCAATCCAGTCCCCTGTATTGTCAATAATAAGGAAGCAGATATCTGCCAGAGTAATTTGGCTGACTCCAAAAGGCCTACATTTATGGGAATTACAAGGCATGCTGGCATGGAGGCACCTAATATGCCCAGAAACTTATGTGATTTATCCTGGACGGATTCCACTGGAATCTCCAGTGTGTCTGCCATTCTGTGCAGTAACTCTTGGAAACTTTTATTTGGCTCTACTTTTGAGTATCAGTGTTAGTACAGTCTCATCTGCAGACAAGGGTAATAAGCTGTAGAAACTATGTGACTGAGAGACTGTGAGACATGCTTCAATCAATGATCACGATTGGGATGAAAAGGGTCTGACTGTAATTGAGATAACAGAAACTGGTACGATTTGATTCAGTCTGGAGCAATTCCTAGATCATAATGTGAATCATAGATCTTGGATAGTAGTTATTACCAATGGAATAATAACCTACTGCAGTAATGAGGACGTTACAACTATTGTAAGGTTCTGGTTACAATAAAGCTAGTAGCACATGAATGGATAAGGAATAAACATTTCAATCATTAGCATACAGGACTGGAACAGAAAATAGCAGACAGAATACCAAGTGGGACATTTGCAGGTTTTGAATTTCACTTCACAATAACAACACAAAAAGATATCTGATTCCTAATATCAGGACCCATCAGGAGAATCCCAAAAGCATGCCTTAAGTATATGACTCAGCCTAACACATGAAAATTTTGAGTGCATTTCCCTGATCTTTTTAGGCATCACAACTTCTTGTAAACACCTCTGACCTTTGTCAGGAATTACTTACAAAATAGCACATCTCAAGAATGTACCTCGCATCCAAAGCACTGTAAAAATACTTTGTGGACTTGTAATATTATTGCTTCACAAGCACCAAGATTCTTAAAACCTCTGCTGTTAGAAAAAAAGTATTATTTGAAAAAACATTCAGACAAAAATTCTCTTTTAAAGGGGAATAAAATTAATAAACTTACAAAAAAATATTTTATCAATAATTGTCACAATTGATAAAATTTTCAGGTAAGAAACAGCCAAGTGTTTGGATTTTTATTTTTATTTTTGAAAGAAGTGCTGATTTACTATATGCCTGGTCTGTGAAAAGGGATTGTAGCAGAACTGGGCTCACTCATTGCACCCACGTGAGCAGTATGTCATCTCTCATCATGCAAACAGACTCAGAGGATTCAGCTCTCTGAAAGCATTTGTACTCACATGCATGGAACGTAAATATGCCTTTAGTAGAATTTATGGATAAGTAAAAAACCTGTGATGATATCATAATAATTTTTTTTTTACATTAACTGGATTGCTTTCATACAAAGTCGGAAATAGAGGAACTGCTGCTGCTCTCAAATCCAAGCTATGGTCAGTCCTAGGATCACTGTATATCAGCAGTACTCACCACCCTTCACCAGACTTGATCCACTAATGGTGGATCAGCATTTTCATGAGGAAAAACTTCTAAAGAAATTCTCCTGCACCAGTGATAGTCATACAAAACAAATGATTCACCTCAGCACTGTCAATACTCCATCAATGGCGGAGTAGAAACTTCAGGAATTCTAGCAGACTTAAATAGGATTGCCAGCCTCGTGGCGTCTCCAAGACGCCATGTATTCAAAGGTAGTTCAGAATCTCAGTTGCATTTCCTTTTTTCTGTGTTTTTCCTTAGCTAAAATCTATTCACTTCTCTGTAAAGAAAAGGGTTCTTGGTCTTCTTTTGACTTTTTATTCTGCTTATAAAGAAGCTCCTTCTTTTGGTTGCTCATCCACAATAACTTTGTGCACCAGGGACTTCTATCAGAAATATGGATACTTACCATCAAAAAAGACCACTTAAAACATTTTAACAAAATAAGAATGTACATGGACATACAAATGAGTTTGCTTTATGAGGTACAGTTGGCCAAAGAGAAACCAAATAATTGAAAAGACATGCACAAAGCCTGTGACCTTCTGAAAAAAATAAAAAGCAGATTTGTTTTTATTTTTATTTCCATGTGTACTTTGTGCTAAAGGTTTAAGTAAATTATGTAAGAAGTAATTGAACTCTAGATGCTTCTGATTATAATGAAAGACATATTGGTCATTGTGTCTTTTCTTCCAAATCTCAGGATGTGGAAACCACTACTACGCACCCACACTCTTGTCCTTGTGTACCTCAAAACAAATTTTAACTGGAAATAATATTCATTCTCGTAGTAAAGTCTTGTCAGAAAAAATAAAAATATACATACAGCATTGACTCCTAATGGCACACCTGCTAAGTCCAGCAGAATGACTTTGAAAAGACGAAGTTTGGTCATTAGACTCACTGAGACACAATTTAGGGGTTAAAATTGCAGTTATTTGCTATCATCAAATAAAATCATAGAATCATAGAATGGTTTGGGTTGGAAGGGACCTTTAAATCATGTAGTTCCAATCCCTCTGCTATTGGCAGGGACACCTCCCTCTTGATAGGGTTGTCAAAGCCCCATCCAGCCTGGCCATGAATGCTTCCAGGGAGGGGCCATCCACTGCCAATCTGGGCAACCTGTTCCAGTGTCTCACCACCTGCACAGTAAAGAATTTCTTTCCAATATCTAGTCTAATAAATAAATAATGATAATAATAATTGTAAAATTTTTAAAAAAGAAGAATCACAAATCTGAAGAATTTTGTATGACATATCAGCTTAAACTTTAATCATGGAGAGGCTGTATTTTATTACATCGCTTTACTAAGATTGACAGTTAAAAAACCCAAATACATATCTTCTTGCTAAGGTAAAGATAACAGGATCAAATAGACTATAGCCAACATTTAGAAGATCAGAGCAACTGGGATTAATTATGGGGAAAAAGCACCACAGAAAGCAGTCCTTTCTGCTGAAAGAAATACTGAATGAAGTAAGCGCATATACAAAACCTTGTGAACATAGAAATGTAGGAAATACAATTCTTGACTTCAATAAGGTGTTCATCCTGTTTCTTACAATATGGACCTAAAATAGCTAGTAAGTAATGGTTCATATGATCATTAGCAGAAACTTTGTGCATAGATATATCACTGCCAAAACAGGTATTTAATTTAAAACGTCACAGATTCCAAGTTGGTTTTGTTTTTTTTTAATTGTGTTTCGTTTTATTTTGGTTTATCTTATGGGCTTGTCTGGTTTTAAATCTAACATATTTAGTCACTTATCATAAGAAAATTATTATATTACTCACAACTACCCAAATGTTATAATTGCCTTCATTGGTCACATGCATATAAATACATGTTTTGTCTTTATTTTGTTTTTTGTGGTGTCTTTCTTCTCCACTTCTGGAGGATCACACAAATGAACAAGTGCATTATGAAAGGTTTATGCTTTTAAACTCTCAGTTAAGATGACAGACATCTTTTAAACGCACTCCAAAAGGGCTGCAAAACAACTAATTTTTTATTTTTTATTTTTCTGGTCTAAAATAAACATTACAAAGTCCAAATTAAAATAGAAAGCCACCTTTTAAACCAAAAGTAGTATCTTACTGGGCAAATCAACACTGACCTCTTATTTTTTTGCTATTTTAAAATTCAGTAAAATTATTTTTTAAGATTGTTTAAATACTATCTTGCATTATGAAGCTTTTCAGTTCTGATACTAGTTTAAAAAAAGAGATTTGACATCACACCTGTTTTATTTACTGCTCAATATTTAATACTAAGTATTAGGCTCAAAAGCTCACACATGACAATTATTCACATATGAGTATGGGACAAATTCCTGATGATGCTTCATACACAAATCTTGCAAAAATGTGCTAGGTTACATGCTAGGTTAGTCTTCAGACCTTAAGTATTCAGTTAATTATCTTTGTATAAAAAGGTGATATTGCTTAATTCACTTTTTTTTTTTTTTTTTAATCTATTCACATAGTTCCTTCTATTCCATACTTCCTTATTGCTTCTTTTACTTGTAACAGTGGAAAAAAGTTTCATGCAGACTTTGGCTTTAACCCATTAACAGGTAGGATTACTTAAGGGTAATCAGAAAAAGCTAAAGTTTGGACAGAACTTCTGAAAGTCACTTACCCGACCCCCTTGCTCAAGTTACAGAAGGCTGCCTTGGGTCTCATCCAGGCAGCAGCCACTATCCCAGCCACAAATTTACCAAGTGCGCTTCACCCATCATCCAGATCATTAATGAAGATGTTAAACAGGACTGCACCCATTATTGATCCTCGGGGTACCCCAGCCACTACCGGCCTCCTACTGGGAGATTTTGCACCATCCCCTAATCCTAACCTTCTCATTTTCTTGATCAATTTCCTATTAGTTTGTTTTACTTAGGATGATACTTGGTTCTATGCCATAGCCTAAAGGTTAAAATAAGCATGAATTTATGAGATGGCACACAGTCATTGAATAGATCTTTTCTGTCATTGACATTATGAGATTACCTAAATCCACATTTGCTTTCTAGATGAAGCAAAAAATATTATACACAAATTCCTGCCTTTTTTTCCACAGAATAGTAGGCAGACCTCAAATATATGTATTTTTTAATTTAAAAATGAAATTTCACTTTCTTTCTATTTTACTAGCAAGTGTATCTGATTATTTTGTATTTGTTTGGGAAATGTTCATTTTCAACAAGAAAATGCAGAAAATCACTTAAGTATTAAAAAATATTTCTTACCTGAATTCTTTGACTGATTAAAGATAACAGACAAATTAGTTACTTCAACCTGAACACAGTAGCAGTCTAAGGTACTGTTAAATTCCAAGTTTTTCAACTCTTTAGTAAGTCACTTTTGATTAAAGACTATAAGTCACACCTTCACAAAGTCCTGCTTACTTATGTAAATTAGCTCCTTTTCTCAAGTTGCCTTAAATGAATGTGAAGCTTATTAAACACCACAAATGGACATCACTGTTTTGTCTGAGCTTTGCGATGATGATGCTCCAAAGGAGCTATCTTGCTGTTCTAAAAAGATTGAAAGAAAAAAATTATCCATGCTAAAGAAATGTTTAAGTAGTTCTAAACAATAGATGGGATTAGAAGGCTTATGCAAAGCCTTATCCTTAATGTGACTCATTTAAAAGACTGAACTCATCACCCACTAAAGGAGTTTCCATTCAGTCTGTAAAATATATAAAGTAGGCACAGATGGAGAACATGTTAATTTACACCTGAAAAGCTTAGAGTTTGAAAACTGCTTACCTTATATGAAAGCATTAAGTAATTAAGAATGTGTATCTCATCATATATGTTAATACTCTCTCTTTTTTCTCAAGGTTTTCTAATCTCAGTTTCAAAATCTCTGCAAAAAGCAGATGAAGATATGTTGCTAACTGCAATCAATCTAGGAAGAACCCTTCGAAATGGAGATAGAACTGAAAAGAGAGGAGCAGTGCCTTTGCTGAAACGTTATAAGATTGAGGAAAGCTTCTTGGATGAAAACGATGACAGAAGATTAAAGTTTTTTGTGAGTTTTCAGTTTTGCATTTTTTTAATCGCCTAAGTATTAAATTGAAATTCTTTTCATAGCCCTTTAGAAGACAAGTAATTTAAAGTAATGACTTGTTGGGTACAGGAAAAAAATCAGTTTAGGACTGAATGAAATTTTCTACCATAATTTCTTCTTATGAATTTTCTAATTTCCAGTTTTTAAATGTTTAATCTGGGCAGTTAAATTAAAAAATAAAAAATAATTTAAATAGAAACAAAAGTTTGGGGGGAAGAGCCTACGTTTCAGCATGTCTCTTGTTTTTTTTTTTTTTTTTTTCTAAAGGTAAACTGATAGTCCTGTTTTTCTTCTTAAAACAGGACACTGATTCCAGACATGATTTCTTAAATCATGGTGTACCTATCAGTGCAGGCAGAAAGCAACTACCTTATCTTGCAGTGAAGGGAGCCATTGCTTTTCCAGCTGACACTGAGATTCAGAATATTGAATCAATACAGGAAAGAGAGACAGTGGAAGAAGAAAATTCAGCTAAATTCCCCATAGGAAGGAGAGATTTTGACAGTAAGTACATTTTATTTTTTTCTCTCTTCTTTTTTTTAGATTAATTCTGGTAAGGTATACTTCAGTGTCTCTGAAACCATTTCTTAAAAGCACAGTTAGAAACTCCATTTAATATCTGGGATTTGTTAGTGCTATTTAAATCCTGCATTTCCAACTTGCCTCTACTGTAAACAGTCTGGGGGGTGGGGTGTAGGCATTAGTAGGCCATACAGAATTCTAGTTCTTTGCTATTTTAAACTTTCGCTTTATATTCCTGTAGTGCTCAGATGCATGCTGGGAAGAGTCTATCGACCTTGTTGGCAAGTCTGAAAACTACTGACTCACAGCACCTTCTTTGAAAAAGATTAAATATTTTATTGTGAGTTTAACATGATTGGAAGATATTTGTGTCTTAGTATTCCTACACATATGCATCTAACATTATTTTCATTATATTGCAATGTTGAGAGAAGCATAATTCATTACCAAAACAGAGCATAGTTGTCAATACTGATGTATTCTTAACAAAAATAAAAGATACCTGCATAATCAGACTTGTAAGTATTTGTCTAATTATACACACAAGCTATTTTCATTGATTTGAGTATGAAGAAAAGCAAATCATGAATTTCACCTTTTTCTTACAAAATCTCACTTCTGAAATGCTCAATAGACAATGCAGGTAAAAATAAAAAGTTACACTTTAAAAAATTGAGTTAATTTTGCCTGACCAACAATCAATTTATTCTTGCTTGCAGTTCTGTTGTTCTTTCTTTTTCCATCAATTTTGCTGTCCAATTTCTTCTGAGGGTTGTTTGAAGTCTTACGTTTCTTAGCATTTTTTGGCAAAGATATTTCACTTTCCTCATCATAGATAACTTTGTCATTATTCAAATCCATCTGTTCATTCTTGGAGTTCTTGTTCCTTGGCTGACAACTCAATTTCCCCATTTCTCTATAATTTTTACTCTGATGAACATTTTCAGAAATAGTTCCAAGCACTGGTATGTCAAGACATGAATTCATACCTTCTGTCATGCGAGAATATCAAAAACATATGTGAAGCAATAGAAGTTACCTGGGTTTAATTCATCTGTTTTCTATCAGGACTATCATGTGATTATTTTTTTATCAAAACAATTGCTTTATAAAGCAGAACAAAACTATTCTGGTCATTGCACTTGCATTTGCTACATATTAAGTATGCTGATATTTTAAAATTACTTTGCTCAAAAATAAGCTAAGGAAACTAAATTAGGGAAATTAATTTAAGCTTTTAGATATTAGAAAATATGCATAAAGGATTTAGAATATATATATATGATATAGCATATGGAGGAATAACCCAAACGATTATTTTCTTAAATATATAAATTTCAGTTAGCTTGCTTATGTCAAATAAGAAGTAACATTACACAAAAAGTATCACTTTTTTTTTTACCTTAAGATAGCATCAATACATGTGTTTCAAACAAATTTGAATTTTTAAGATATTAGCATTAAAATTTCAATGCAAAGGCATTTAGCTGGTCACAGTATATACAAAGCAATGAGACATCTATTTTTTTCTTGAAAACATACTTATACATGAATTTTACCAAAGCTTTCTTAGATAACACTTGAAAAATTAGATATCACATTCACATATTCAATTCCACAACGGCTTACCTGTGAAATATTTACCTTGCAAATGTTGCTTTGGTGCAGGATTTATGCAGGCTGGCATTTGTCTACTGCTGAGGAAGTGCTGATCCCTTATTTTACTCAGCTCATTTTTGTATGTACATGCAAACTGAGATTTGATTGAAGATTGCTCCATCTACCAATAATAATTCGTGTTAGCTTTACTTACAGAAGTAAAATACAACACCTGCAGGACTAGTAAAATACTAAATTTCCACTTTGTTGTCTCAAAAGTTTTACTAAAAAATGAGGATACTCACACAAAAAAAGAATTTATATGAAGTATTCAAAATATACAAAAGTATACAAAATACATAAGTTTTCAAGAATACTTACAGCAGTAATAGTGAAACACTGCAAAAGTAATATAAATTAGCCTTCAATATATTTATGTATAAAACTTCTATATAAAATATTATTTCAGATCTCTCTGTGTTAACCTTCAGATTTTGCAATTAATCTCTAAAATACAGGCGTACTGTACACTGATGTCAAGTGCCACATTTGTCAAAACATGCATTGCCAAAAAGCTACAATGGTGAAGAACATTACTGTATCTGGTTCTCTATGTTCACCGCCCTTTCCTAGCTTTGAAAGGAGATAATCTAGTCTTATGGCCCAGGCAAATCAAAATATGTTGTTCAACTACAAAAATTGTGTGAAAATTTTAATATAGTCAATATGTTTACTGGAGTTGGTGATTCCAGGTCAATCTTCCTCAGTTTACACTTAGGTTACAGTTTCTCTGACTATCACTTACTCTAATTCCAGGGCCAAACTTCATACTAGCTGGCCAATTCATCAGAAATGTTATAGAGTCTGCAAGACAATTTGTGCCCTTGCTTCCTTTTGAAAGTCTATTAAATTATTTAAAATACATTGAAAGTTACAGCAGGGATTAGGATTTCTAGCTAATAAATCTGTTAAAATGTCCCAGGTGAATTCTAATAAATATGAGCTGAATGAGAAATGCTGCGCAAACATCAGCAAAAAGAAAATACAGTAAACGTTGTCACAAAATAAATACTGGTTTTATTTTTTTCAGTTGGTTTTGTTGAGTAGGAGGTTTGCAGGCACTTTTAGGATTTAAAAGTTTGCATTATACTTTCCTTCTATGCACAAGCATGTTTAAATACTCTATTTCCAAGATTTCACTTCTATAGATCATTTTGTTCCAATTCAAACTTTCATATTCAAACAGAATAACAGAAAAGAATACATGGCTGGAAATCTCATTTCACGGGGGTCGCAAAATTCAGTCACAGTTTATACCACTTTCATCACACACTGCTTTCATCCACGTAAAGTAATAGACTCTAGCTTTTAGAGGTAGCCTAGTATCTGCATGATACTGCAGTTGATCAGGTGAATATATTTGCTATCTTTTATTTACATAAACATGGGTAATTCTTACTTAATGTGCCCATATCTGTACAGTCTCACTGAAAGATTCATTATAGTCTTCTCCATGTGCTACAGGGGAATTTCTGCTCCAGCATCCAGAGCACCTTATACCCCTCTTCACTGACTTTGGTGTTTGCAGAGATGTTTCTCTCACTTTTCTCATTCACTTCTTACAGCTACCATGCTTACCCTTTCTTAAATATGTTACCACAGAACTATCACCAGCATCACTGATGAAGCCAGCGTTGGCCAGTGTTGGTTTTTTTTATAACTGACTCTGCCCAGCATGCGGGCAGCTCCTGATCTCTTCTCATAGAGGTTACCTGTAGCTCAGCTGCTACACAAAGCTTGCCATACAAACCCAGTAGAGAAGGATGAAACTATACCCAAAGACTCAGAATAAGTATTTGAAACTGCACAAAATGCATGTAGTCATAAAAGATTAGTATCTTTTTTTAACTAAATGTAACATCCCATTTATATAATGTTCAGAACATACATGGCTTAATTTTTTTTAGTTTAGTATTACTGTATTATTATGCTTCCTGGTTTTGCTGTTTCTCCAATGCTTCATCATAATCCTCTAAAATTTACTCGATCCTCAACTTTGTATTAAATGATACACATTATGCAACAATAACCTGCACACAAAATGCTATCACATTCGTATTGCAAGAGGCGAATAAGATGCATTTTGTACTGAGCTAATGAAGATGTAATAAATACAGAACCAAAAAAGCCCATCAAGCAGTCAAGAAAGCTTGACAGTTAACATTCTATAAACAATGAATTATTTTTTGGACATCAGGGTTGTTGTTTTTTTTACGACACCCACAAGACATTTAATGAACTTAATTTTCAGGGATTAGAAAATGTGGAATCAAAGGACCAAATGCTGAAAAAAATTCACAAACTCATCTGTCTGTATTTCAACTGCACTGAAGCATAAAATATGCCTCAAAATTTTGCGCCACATCACATGCTACTCAGCCATTTACAAGCAAATAAAGTACATAAAACTCTACCAAATAGAACTGTTTCAGTTGATCCTAGTACTAAGCTAAAAGGTATATATGAATCAAGACTGCAAAACTAGACTTGTTAAAGCAAACCTCCCAGTTGGTGTAGGAATATAAACCTGCTAGTACAACAACTGTACTACACTGAGTTAGCAACAAGAAAATTCTAATAGCCCGAAGGCAGAACAAAACAGTGTGAGTCTACAGCTGAATCAAAAAGAAAAAGAATGTTCCTTCAAAAAAAAAAAAAAAAAAAAAAAAAAAAAAAGACTAACTTCAAATTTGATTGAGTAACACATAATAAATGCTTTCAACAACTTGGAAAACTCTTAGAAATGAGTGGTTTTGTACATTAAATTCCCCAAACTCTACTGCTTTGAGGGAATCCACATCACCAATCCAATAACCAACCGCTCTGTGAAAGTGAAAAGATGTTGGGAATTCAACTTCCTAAGCAAGTAGCTGCACATAAGTAGGGTGAAATGAACTAAGGCTTGCTGTCCCTGTTCCTCTACACAAGCAAGATGGATATTTCTGTTACACCTATACATATAGGTGTACACACACATAGAAAGAAATTCTAATGAATTCCAGATATAGGGGTTTACTGTTACTATTGTTTAGCTGGAAGAAACTACAACAGCATATAAAATATCCTGTGTTTAGCACATGTAGGTCAGATAGTAGTCCTAACAAACAGAATATGTAGAATATTCTCCCACCTTAACTTCTGAACCTAAAGATTTTCAGTTCATTGAGATGCCAGTATAAAATATTCACAGTTATGCAAAAAATTAATGGTGCGTGGTCTATTTCTTTCTAAAAGTTAGTTGATAATCTATTCCAGACCTCCTTCACCATCTGCATACAGTCAGTACTGCCAATACTTAGTCAGTAAGAATGTTAAGATTTGGGTTTTATATGCTGGAATAGCTTAATAGAATTTGAAAACCTACATCAGTAACAACAAACACATGTTTTTATTTTCCAGCCAAACAATTAGAATACTATTTGGAAGAGGAAGAGAGAGATAAAAAGTAGAGAAAAATGTATTCTCTGCATCTTTACTTGTTTTCTTTCAGAAAACATAGTAAAGGTAAGTTGAAAGAAAGAAAGGAAGTGTTAAGGGAAGAGAAATAAAATATTAAAAAAAAAAAACAGTAAACACAATCATCAAAATAAGGCATCATATTATTCAACCACAAAAAAACCATCTTGACTAGTAGCTCAGGTAATAGCAAGCTTTTATTTTACCAAATCTGACAATTCTTTTAGCATGACATTCTACCAATCTTCGCAATCCTAAATTAACTTACTACTGTTTTGAAAGCATTCAGCCACAAATTATCACACAACGGTTTCAAGAGTGCTCATAATTCACAGCTAGGGATCCTTAGAAAGTTTTTCAGGTGTCTTGTAGTAATAATAACGGTATTTCCCCCAGAAGTATAGTTTATCAAGTACCTGATGAAGAAAAACAGCCTGTCTTTAGATCTTTTATTGAACATAATCTATACCTCCCCTTCCTTTTCTCCTTCAGGTTTTCATTTTTTAGCTCATTTCATAACCACCAAAACTACTAATCAATTTACATTCCATAATTACATTCCAGTCAGAAATTTCATTTTTACAATAGATAATATGTCTGCCTGAGATGGATTATTTTCTCTATTGCTATGCCTTTTCTACCCATAGTTACAATGGGCATGCAGAAAACTCTTGATAACTTCCTGTTGACAATTTTCCAAGTTAGAATTTATTTGCACTGGAATCACAAACAGGCAAAACAATTTTCTCAAGTAACAGCATTTAGGGAAACTAAGCAGTGAAAAATAACATCAGTGCTTGAATCTAGAAATTAAATCACTTTGTATAGGCATGAACAAGTCACATGAGAAAGGCAGAGTGGAATTGTTTGCTCTGTGGAGTTTTTTTCCTTGGGAGGATTTCTATACACAGTGAAATTACAATGAATATCAAACATGCCAACCTTTGTTAGAGTTTTATTCAGCCACAGATTGTTTTAAAACTAAAACTACAGTTATGTTCCCAATCAGAGGAAAACAGTGTTTCAAATAGGAAAGGTGGTCTCCTGTTACATTAAGAAAAAAAAATAACATGCCAAACTACTGAAAGTTCTTGCAGCTGTCATGGAGTAAATGTGTTAGCAGTGTAGCAGGATTATTAACACAATGCATTAAAAGGCTGAAACAACCTTCAATTTCCAAAATAATATAAAAATATGCTACTCTTTCACATATTGTATGCTTATGGCCTAATAGCTTTTGTTCCTTCCTTCATAATTGCTAATGTTCACACCCAAAGTCATCAGTTCTATCCAGTACAGTGTTTTACCTACCACTTGAAACGTCAGTTTATCTTTTGAGGTGCAGAGGAAAAACTAAATCTTTATTATGCATTCTGTTTATTCCCCTAAGTTGATCTTTAACCTAATCAAAGGAGGTGATTATTACAATCATTCCATTCCTCTCACACAAAAGTAATTACTACTTAAATAATACCATTGCATTCACAAATTGTTAAACAGTAGGGTTTAAAATTAATTTAAGTATAATTCAAAGTACTAGACATAAGTTTGGAATACCTCGTTTTAGATAAAGTAACTCTCTCTTGTCTAGTTAAGTGGTCTATTTTCTTTTATGAAGCAGAAACTGAATGCAAGAAAAACTGGCTGCGAGAGACAGAAGTGAATAGATATTCTGTGGGCCTTTCTGAATTAAATATTTTTTTCCACAAAATACCACTCGCCATTAAGATACTTCCCTTTAACAGTGGATAGGAAATTTGAAACACAACTCAATCACCTCTCATTGGAAGATGAAATTGAATTTCTCGTTATTACTCTGACTTGTTTCTGCTGGAGGGAATGAAAAGGTGAAACATACTAGATCTCCAAACTTCTTCCTCTTCAAGGAACTGAGCACTAGCATTGCCTTCTAACAAATGCCTTTATAGTTAGGGAATATTTTTGCATCTATTCCAGTATCTAATGAGGACTGCAAGAGGAAATATTTCTTCTTCACTGTTGCCAGGCACTGGTTTTTGGAAAACGGAAATACTCATAGAGTTACCTTATTTTTAAATGTATTACAATTCATAGCTACCTGCTTACTTTTCCCACTTTCTTTATTCTTAGATACAAAACACATGTGCACTACGTTGTGCTCCATGTTTAAATACTGATCTGTCGTTCTTTGCAATTCTTCAGATGTGAAAAGTCAGTTCCTATTATGGAAGGAGGGGATATCATTTTTATTTTTATTATTCCTACTTTTAATTTAGTGAAGTATCCCTTTTTCCCATTGCTTAAGGGATTTTCCCAAAATTCCTTATTCAACATACAATTCATGATGGGGCTCAGCATATAACTAAGCTAATCATCACTTTCCCTCAATATCACAGTAAAGAAAACTTTTATTGCAAATTATTACAAATCCAAATGGCTGATGGTGAGTTAGCACTGTAGGTTAACAATCTGACCATGTCAAAAGAGGCAGCGTGAAAAAGAGCCCTCATGACAATTTTATGGAACTAATGCTACCATCACATAAGAAATTTCTCAGGAGAATCGGTGACATTGAAAAGAAGCATCATATTTCTACTGTATAATTCAGAATCCATGTACGTTATCTCTTGTGAGTCAATTTTGAAATCTGTGTGTTATGCATAGCAAAATTTACAAGTACAAATTTTAGAGGCAACCTGTAAGTTATGACTTCATACAACAATTTTGGAATGTGAAAACTGATACTCAGCATAAGAAGGTGATAAACAGTAATACAGCGCCTGAGATCTATGGTCAGGGACAAGGAATTCATTGTACTATGTGCTGCACAGTAAGGACAGAACAAGAAATATTTCTACCAAGGGACATTACAATCTAAGACAAGAAATATATGGATTCATAGGGAAAGAAATCCAAATTAGTCATTGTAATGGGCATCCACCTCAATACATAAAACTGCTAAATTTCGAGGAGAGGTTGATTTAAAGGTACTGAAAAAGCTTTTAAAAGAGGATAATGAGCTCTGCAGATACCCATAGCAAATCTCTTCAGCTATAAGAAATAGTATAAAGCAAAAAAATTGAAAGAACCAGGCTGAAAATTAATAAACCAACAAGGAAAATTGGTACCGTAGGCTAAATGTAAGTAAGAACGTGTATCTCAGAGCAGCAAAATAGAAATAATCAGTGTGGCTAAAGATACGTTAAAACAAGTAGTTTGTATCTACTACCACTTAACAGATTGATATGCAAACAGAAGAATGGCATTTACCTTCTAAATGCTTTGCTGTTCAACAGCTGTCAGTCTCGGTGAAGATAGGCTAAATCTGCACATATCATCTACCAAGTCCAAGAAAAATATACCACTGTGATCAAAAAGCAAGCTGAATCTTTAATGATTTATAGTCAAATTGACATATGGATAAAGGAGAATATATTCTACAGTTGCTATAATGCAAAAAAGTAGCAGATAGGGTACTATTCTCAAAGTTAAATATATTAAGACAGACAGACATACTTAAAAGAAGTTTTTTATAGAAGAAGTTACAAAAATTGCTAGTTTTGACAAAAGAGATACTTAGGTTACATATAGATTTATGAATTATTCATACATAGCTGATAGCTGAACTTGTTTGTAGATGTATTCTTCCACAAAGAAGGTAAGAAAAAGAAGGTATGATCCCAAATGTCTTCTAAGTAAGAAAAGAAAGGGGGAAAAATACGTAAAAGAAACACTGTAGAAATTGTAAGAAAGGCTACCAGGAACAGACAAAAGAAGAATAAAAAAGAAAATCTACATCTTCTGTGAGAGAATGGAGATCAAAGATGAAGGTTGGAGAATTATCTCTGAGTTTCAGCTGGAAAAGTCATTAGCTGTTTTGGTAACAGCAATTTTGATTAACTGATGGGAGAAGCAAGACTAAAGAGAGCATAGGAATACCAGAAGAACAATCTCAGACTTTACAAGCATATAGTATAGTTTGGATGGTAAACGTTTGGCTAATACCCAGAAAACAGAATTGCAAGCAATGTGAAACATTCAGGCAATGTGAAATAGTCTGGGTAAGAAGACTCTGTACTGATACATATTTGCACTTACATTTTGTACAACATTATTTTTTATTTATGATTTTTCAATATGGAAAAACATCTTGAGAAAGCTGGCCTCAGTTCCATGCAGTGTTTTTTTCTCACTGATACGATAGGATACATTGGAAGAAAGCCATGAAGAAGACTGTTTATGATTACAAAAGACAGTTCGGCAGCCCCAGTGTTCCTTTAAGACATGAGCTGTGTTGTTCCAAGTGGCCTTTTAGTTAAAAATTAATCACATTCACCTTAGCATCCATTCTGCTGAAGTAAAAGTGAGTCAAATCTTACAGGTTTAATCTACAAAAAACTGTAGGTAATCTTTACAATTGAATGTTGTACTAAGGAACATGGTGGGTAAGTATTGGTGGTGGATGGTTGGACTAGATGGTCTCAGAGATCATTTCCAATCTTGGTGATTCTGTGATTGTTCTATGATCTATGATTGTTCTAAGGATAAACCACAGACTTTATACCTGTTCCTTGTTCTCCTTGTATTTTGATTTTCTTAAGATAAAAGGTAATTTACATTTCAACATAGTTGTCCTCGTTTATAATGAGGGCACATTGTGAGTGTCAATATCAGTTTTAGAAGTAGACTGAAAGACTTCAACAAAGACTGGCTAAAAATAATAGATATTTCATTCTATTTTGCTACAGACACATTCTGTGTCATCAATCACAGTGAAAACAAGGCTGAAACAAAAGTCATGGAGAAAAAGTCACTCCTTGTATTGTGTTAACAGGGGATATAGGAATCACAATATCTTTCTTAGGCAATATAGAATCAATTCAGGAGGCTGTCATGATTAAATACCTTCGGTAAGAACTACAATTTACATAGAAATTCTCTATAGAAGCTAATCTCATGTTTTTGATTAGCAAAAAACTATTAAAAAAAAAAAAAGAAGAATGATTTCATAACAGGAATCAATCTCAGGTTTCATATTTTTGATAGTTTCTGTGAGAAACTTTGTATGTTCCTGGTAAAGATCCAAAACTTGACAGGCAATTAACTTTAGACTTTCTTTTGTGCTTTAACACTGAACATAACTTCATGAACCCAATTACAAAACCTCAGTTCAGACAGAAAAAACTGTCTATTTCAATGTATTATATAAATGGCATATTACATTTTTGCTATTTGATGAATAAAGCTGCAACTTAGGCTATTTATAGTAAAATTATCATGAATATCATTTATCAGCTCCAATCTTTTCAAATGTTTTCCCATTAGTTTCGAGGTAGATTTCACCTTAACTAGTGCATGCATCTAAAACAACAGCCTCACTCCTCTACTTGTCTAAAAAGCATATTCTGTGCAGAATCAAAGTATATTTAAAGCACTTGTTGGAGAAACTGACAATAATTTTCATTCTAATTCCTTTCAATCACTTTCTATTTCTTATACATGTAATACGTAAAAATTCCCTTCATCTTCACTGGCAGAGATATATTTTCCATTGTGCTCTACCAAAACTAATCCTGATGGCCTATAAAACTTGTTTCCTTATTTACATACTAATTATGTTTTCATCTGTTGTCATAACTAATTTTGTAAAAACTAGTCAGTACTTTCATTTAGTTCTCTGTTGAAATGCCATGGAAGATACATAGTCTGTCTCTGTCTACAGTTCCAACATTAAAATTTGACAATTTTGAGAAAAAGAGATGATGTAAAATGCAATTTTACGAAGGGTGTAATTTTCAGAAACACTGAAGTTGTTCTATTAAATAGAGCCACTTACAATACCAGTATACTGTAATGTTTTATTTCCCCTAGAAAATAGCAAGCATTACTGCACTTTATTGTATGCATTTTATGTATACAATAAGGGAAATGTAAATGAAATGTTACAAACAAATAGCACTCTGAAAAAAAACCAACAGTTAATCATTACTTTAGAATTGAAATCTGGTCCCTCTTTTCAATCTTATTTTTCCTTTCACATGCCTTCAGATTTAATCCTACAGTCCTGAGATGCACAGAGAGCTAATTTAGGAGATATAGATTTATGCATTACATTGTCATTATGAGATCTTCACAACTAAGTATTTTTAGTAAGCTTAAAGACTTTTCTGGAGTATTGCACGTTCTCATTCAATACGGTTTGAGTTAGGCCATTAAGCACAAGGTAACCAATTATTTACCTACTGAATACCATCCAGACAAATATTCGAAAATTTTATCACGATTATTTTCATCTTAGCATTACTATTTCAGTGCATCCATATGTGTATAGCACATTCTGTACAGTACCTTACTTATTTTTTCATCCACAGACTTCTGAATACGCTGTCTAAGAGGTTTTGGAGCAGATTCTTTGGACTGTGCTGGCGATCTATGTTCAAAAGAGATATGAAGTATTCAGAACAAATAAAAATTTATTTAAAAAAAAATAATAATAATAAAATAAAAATAAAATAAAAAAATAAAATTTATTTTATTTAGCTCAATTTTTTTTAAGTTCCATTTTTATGCGGCACTAAATTTCTGCCTGCCTTTTCAATGTATTTAAATTGCCAAAATATGTAATTTCTACATGTTCCCATCTATTGCATTTTTACGGCTCATGTGTTCTCCTTATGACCCATAGTGACAAAATCCTCAGCATCCCACTTTTCCAAAGCCTGGTGCTTCCTCAGGATAAGTGATCAGTTAAATCATTGCTGCCTCTCCACTCTATGGATATATTAACTTATTTTTCCAACAAAAATTGCTTTGAAAGA
>NW_024885344.1:5553016-5686120 GCF_019232065.1 Centrocercus urophasianus
GGAAGGGAAGGGAAGGGAAGGGAAGGGAAGGGAAGGGAAGGGAACAATTAGCAAGAAGTAAATCACAGGACTGCAAGGATTGGAAGAGATATCAGGAGATTATTGAGTCCAAACCCCCTGCTTTTAATGCAGGTACCCTATAACAGGATGCACAGCTAGGCATCCTGACATGTCTTGAATATCTCTGCAAAAGGAGAATCCTCAACCTCTCGGGGCAAACTGTTCCAGTGCTCTGTCACACATACTTTAAAGAAAGACTTGTGTTAGCAGTAATGTGATAGGAAGATGACAGGCATTATATGAAAAACAACAGCAAATATAATATTGCCCTTAACCCTACAGACTTGGTGAACCAGCAGAACCAGAAAAAACTAAAAAAAAAAAACAACCAAAAACTTTATTGTGAAGACATATGAAAATACTTAATTCATATTTATGCAAAATTCAATTTTATACGTAAACAATATAATAAATTGTATCGGAATCACTTTACTTTGATTTCAATATGATCACTACATACTTGTTTAATTACAAATTTTAGTGATACTGAGAGGAAATCAGGACACTTGCATTGTATAAGGTTCAAAATAAAATTTAAAGCTGATGAAAATTAAAAAGAAATACGGGAACTTTATTCACACTTCTATAATGCATATTCAAAAAGATGATTCTCAAGCAAACTAAAATGAGGTTCTTACGGACGGAAAATATTTGAGGTGCGTACTGAAGGTCCCATTAAACAAAGAAAAACTTCAGCTTGTTTTGGATGGTCAAAAATATCATCACTGCTTACATTTTCCATCTGAAAATATGTATGCAATTTACAAATTACAGAAATATAATTTTAAATGAAAGAAAACTAACGAAAATATGAACATCACGCAACAACTGCTTTTGAGGAGCAGCTTCCTTACAGGATTTAAAAGGTGACAGATAAATAGAGCCAATTAATTTAATCTCAAAGTTTATTAAAACACGAGTAAATAAAAGAAAGTAAAATTCCAAGAATGCTGAAATTATGAAAAGGAGATACTTTCATTTATCTTCAGCATTCAACTGAAAAATAACAGTGCTCTTTTAACAGTATTAGATCCCAGACAAATACACCCAAAAGTTTTAAAAATATCTTGGGATTCTTCAGTAGTAAAATCACTAGAGATAACAAAAAATATTGTGAAAATCCTCAAAATAAAAACTACCATTTGATCTAAAACCATAAAGCTACCATATGAGATGACAACCTGTTACATTGAATCAGATTAGCAAAAATAATTTTCACTACAGTGTTTACAGTCAAACCTACTGCCATTTATCCTGGAAATTATTTCAGACTTACTTTTAACTATATGGATCAGCAAAAGACTGTAAACACTGTCGATCAAATGTTTGAGAAGTGTTAACAAAAAAGGTACTGCATATGTGCCTGTATGTTGATGAAATACAGATACCTTAGTTACTATGCTAGGTGATATTAAAATGTTCATCGCAAGGCAATTGGAAGATTACAGTATAAACTGTTATAGAAAGGTAGAACACAAAGATTTAAATAAAAATTGAGAACAGGTGCTGTTTGCAAGTTCACATATTTCTTCTTAGGCTTTGCAAATTTATGTATTCCTTAAAACAATTATTTAAGGTTAATTCAATATTTTGTGTGTTTCCACAATTATTTCTATTCAGATGTTATGTGAACAAATAGTATTTAAAATTTGATATAGTGAAAAATAAAATCTAAAACAAGATAATCACCAGAAAATATTAAAGAAAACACAAGAATTTTGTGTAGATTACCATATACATTTCTAAATAGCAGCACCTCCTTGCACCTACAAGGAGAAGATTTCAAGTCAAATGAATGCTTTACATCTTTACTCAGTGGACACTCTTATTCAGAAATAAGAGGTTTTTATTCCATTTTAAAGAGTTGCTTAAGAAAGCAAATAAAGATTTCTAGCTATGAATAACAGCAATGCTTAATTCAGAAAATTTCAGTTGAGCTTTGATGGCATTCACATTGAGCACTAATCTAAATCTGATTAAGCTCCTATTCGTTTTGACAAAACACATCCTGATTGAGGTTTATTAATTTAATGAATCCTGAATCAAAAATAATGGGAAAATATTTTTTCTGGACGTTATTGGAATGTGATAGTTTGGTTGGTTTCATAAAAGAGGTTGAACTATAAATCTAGAGGAACCACCAAATTCTCCTTATTTTATGTCTATCTCCTTATTTCTTCCAGTTTAGGACTCAAAGAAGGTGAGGAAGTTCTTGCATTAAAAATCAAGTAATAAAATCAGTAACCAACAGCTTCACAGAATTATAAGTGCCTTTGTTTCCTGTATTGCTATGGAACACATATCTGAAACTGAGATTTCTACTCACATCCCTGCATCCTTTTGTCCAGGCTTTTTTCTTGTTCTTTGCCTATTCTGTTATTCTCAGAATAACATTTCTGCACCAACATGCCCTGACAGTGTTGTACTGGTGGGTTCTCGTGTAAAGCAACTGCCATCAGCATAAGAAAATCTCTAATTCCCCACTTTTTACAGTCTTTCATTGTAGCTCTCCTTTTATATTTGGGAACCCCAAAATGTGCAGGCAAAAACCTTAAGAAACAACTAACCATGCAGTCCTGGCCTTAATGAACAGATGTAGTAACCACCTCTATTGGCATCAAAAAGCAGGGACAGTCAGCAGTGGGTTTTAGCAGGTCCTTGTGAAAAAAACGTAGTTATCATGGGAATAATATTATAGTGGAACCAACTGCTGTACTGCAGACGATGCTTGCCTCGAGACCCAGACTGCTTCACTTCCCAGCTGGTCACTGAGAAATTTTTCTATTTCCTCTCCTCTCCTTCTTTCTCTCAATTTCACCATCAGAGTCAATGTATGCTATGAACTACAGATACTACCAATAAATATTCATGCACAGGAATTTGTTTCAACATCCTTTGTTGTCCAATATTACTGATTGGTGTATCACAATATGAAAATCTATTTAACCATTTAGAAAAGTCTCTACAAAATAATTACTACGTAGGAAGAAAACACATTGTCATCCCAAAATATCTTGTACTAAAGTTAGATGAAGGAGGAATTTTCAAACTGAATATAAACACAGTCAGCTACTGAATACACATTATTTGAACTTAAGAATATAGACGAGTATCTGGAAGACTAGTTGCAAAGGATACTCGCTTCATAGGTCTTGTGCAGCCCAGAAACATACTAGCCCAGAAAGTCTGTCTTCCAAAAGCATATTGAAAAAAACAGTAAGTGAAGATGAGGAGGTAGAATACTTTTTAGAACTTGACACTGTCCTAAGAACACTTTCCTTTCACACCTATGCTCCCAACAGGCTGCAAATTTAGCGTACAAAATATCAGTGCTTTAAATCAGTTAGTATAAAATCTTTATAAATGAACAAAAAGCTTTTTAGTACTTACCTGAAGAGTGTCAAAACAGAGATGCTTCCAAACATAATTAAGTTTACATCATCATATAATAATTCCGCTTTGTTCTGGGTAGGAGCGCTGACTGCTTCTTCATCAAGAAGAACTAGTAAGACCTTTATGGTATCTCTGCCACAATATGCAGTGCCATGGTTTATGGAATGCAATTTTGGCTGAAAGCGAATAACGTTAAAGAGAACATACTGCAAGAAAGGTCAAAAAGTGAAATCAATAGCTCACCTCCAAAAGCAACTAATAGCAGAAGATGCAAGAACCCCCTCCTCCCCTTTCCCAGTAAGCATCTATCAAGTAACATGACTACATGGAAGATTCTTTTTCATCCCAAGGAATGAGTAGAATTTAGATCATTGCCAACTAGAGGCATACACTGAAAAGCAAGTCACACAAATATTCAAATCTGTGATGAAACCATGCTGCTGAAACTAACATATTATTTCCTTAAAACCAGCTCGAGTGCCACACAAACATTCTAATGAAGTCCAACTCTTGTAACCGAATCTGCAAAAGCAGCTGGTAAAGAGAGATTTTTCGACCAAGATATGGCAAGAGGTACAATCCCCTCTTGTTTGTAACACGATAAATTCCTCAGTTTTCCACAAGAATTAAAAAGTACTTAAAGAAAATAACAATTCACATCTGGAAAAGTTCAATGCTATAGCCAGCAGATGCAGAATTTCATAGGATTGCTAGAGTTGCAAGTTTATAGCATTTCTCTGTAAAGTTCTAGGGGTTTTCTAAACAAATGTAGTGCTAAATACACAGTATTAAGGTTTAAAAACCACAGTCTTTCTTATTTACCAATACAGAGAAACATACAGTAGCCTAACTTTGTTTAGAACAGGGGAGGCAACAAACTGCATTTCTTTAATCAGTTAACTGTTTTCAACACAGCCTTGAAAAGATCAAATTCTATTTCTCTCCCTATTTTATTATATCAATTAGTGTATGTAGCCTTCAAGAAGCCATAGCAACACGTCAGTCAGTTACTATAAGTTATAATCAATAGCTAGAAATAGCAATTACAGAAATGGTTATTATACTTGATTTTACAAAATTGGTCTATTTCAGTAACATCTAATTTCCTCAAAATTTATTCTGGACCTCTTCAGTCATTACATCACTTCATCATCCACATCATGGAATTTTATAAAACGCCATGTGGGTCACGGTAAATTTATCTTAATGAAAAAAGTATGAGTTTGACAACAGCTTGACTGATTATATACAAAGAAAATGTAACAATAATAACGTGTAGAATATAGTATAACTTCCTAACTGCCAAAAGATGACCTTCAGAAATCTCACGTACTACTACAACAGTAGCTTGGTGTATTAAATACTATTGTCCAAAAAACAATAGGAACTTCAGGCAAGATAAAAATCCCTGCCACAAAAATCTTGTTCATTATTAAAATAATGACTCTAAATATTTTTTCAAGTAAACTATTTATTAATCTTTCAAGGGAAGTAACCATTAACTACTCCAGACTATTCAAGCCAGTTCCAGAAATGCCAACTGTATTCAATTTACAGCAGTAAATTTCTAAGGAAGAAATTCATCACAATTGCTATTAGTCACTCATGAAGTCTTCAGTGAAAAGTTGTATTTCCTTCTGCATAAAATATTGATTTTTTTTACAGCTTTAGACTTTAATAAAACTGATATTTACAGGAAAACTGAGCAAAGATGTAAGAAAACTAATAGGAGAAAAAGCAAATATTTTTCCAACAAAATATCTCTCAGGTATATTTTATACGACCTGAATAGAAACCAAAGTACATTTTATGTAGTGCCAGTCTTTCTAAGAGCTGCTGGAGGCATCCTTTTCAGATCTACAGTTAATTTCAGATTTACAATTTGTACTTAAAGATGTGAAACTCAGCAGAGATTTAACCTTTGCTGTCCTAAGATCTTAATGGAGCAATACAGACACTCCAATTTTTCTTCACAGTTCAAATTCATTTGGAAAATGCATGGAAATCTTTTATTATCAAAATCCATAATAAAAACCCTCCCATCTATGTGTGTTTAGTATAATGTCTTTCTACTGAAAGCTCCACTGAAACCTGCAGTTTGAAATCTCTGCTTAACATTTGCCCATGCTTTCTTAGTGAGCACTAGATTTCTCAAGCCAACCAGCATATCAGCCACATTCAGGCCACAGTCATCCCTCATGGCTGTTAGCTATATCTGTACGTACATACTATGCATATGCATGTTCTGTGGTGCATATGGTGAAAAGGATTAGCTTAAAGCCCATCATTTTCTGATATGTACTCAAGTTTTCTCACAAAAAAAAAACTATAATAGAATCTTCCCACTCAAAAGCAGATTGGTTCTTCCAACAGAGAGATTAAATTCAAAAACGTAATTGGGAAAACCTTCAACATAGAACCACTGACTCACAGTAATATAGTTAAGTAGATAAGCTGCCTACAGACGCCCATTTTAACAAAACTTCATGCTGTTCTTAACAGAATTAAGTACTTCCATGTTTCTTGACAACCATCCCACTATTTTCTGCCTCAACAAGGAAACTAGAAAAAATTTCTACAGACTATTAGACTACAGTATCAACCTATAGAAAACAGTAAGAAACATAAGCTATGTTAGAAAAGCATTGCTTGGTAAATCAGAAGAATCTTACCTAGCTGATAAAAAATCTAAGACTTTAGATTTTTTTTTTCAGGAATCCAGGTCTCCAGATAAAGACAGAGATAATAGGGCTGCTAACTTTTCAGATGGAGCAGAGAAAGAAAAAGACAAAGACAAGAAAGGGAAATGGTAATACAAAGCAATGGAAACCTCGGGAGATGCAGTAAAATGAGGATGCTAATCCGTAGAAACACGTATTTAAATCAATTTAACTGTCCACTAAGATCTAGAGGCTTCTACTTCTTATTGAAAAACAAAAGGATATTGGAAGTTTTATAAAAATCTGATAGAAATCTTGTTACTATGGGGTAATTCCAGTGATTTGGCAATACCAAGCACTCTAAGAATATACACAAAAAGTGTTTAGCAGATTTTAAAAGTTTCCTAGACAAAAACACATAAGATATTGTTTTCTATATACCAACAATGTAAAATAAACTTGGTTGATGTTTCATTAGAAAAATATCATAATAGAAAACCGTGTGGATTCAAAGTACAGAAATCACAAATAAAAACATGTATTCAGGTATACTCTCCACACCTATCTTTCAAAACATTAAATGTTTTGATTCCCTCCAAGAAAAAAAACACACACATACACGCAAAAAAAAAAGCATTAGTTACTAATTAGTGTTAGTCTTGAAACACTGAAAGAGAAAAGCATACACAGTATTTGGGTTTTCATTCGTTATCCCTGCCAAGGTTTCACCATATTCCGGACTTCTTTCATATTCAACCATATTTTGAGCTTCTTACACTTAATAATACTTGACTCAGAGCTAATTAAAATTTGTGTTCTTTAATCAAAGTGCAGATGTATGTTGTCAAATCTTAACTCCACTTTCAAGAGGGCTTTTTTCTGCATGGAAATGTTATAGGTCTACTACTTTGAAATTACTGTCAAATCTAACAGTTACAAGTATTTACATTTAGAACTGCTGCAAGAACAAAATAAATTTTGAACAGCATTTCATGTACTATTTCAATGTAAGAAGCTTAAATAAAACATCTTTTTGAAATCCACACTGTAATCCTAAAGTATAAGTCTTTCAGCAAGTTTAAAACCACATTGCAGAGGAAATGACACTGCTCTATTAGTAGGAAAAGCTAATACCCTATATAAAAGTCTTTAAAAAAAAAAACAAAAAAAAACACAGAACAACAACAAAACCAGGAGAAGGACATTTACTTTCTTGTAAAGCTAAATAGTAAAAAGAACAAAAGAAGTCCCATTACCCGTGTTGGACTGACTCCAGTGGCACTAACAGTCAAGACTTCATGTTGTGAATCGATAATATTTTTAATCCTCAAATCCAAATCTTGTACAACTTCCTCTACTGCCTGATAGAAAGGATCCCCATTGCTTCGGCCTTTCATCAAATGCATCTTCACTGTTGACAGAATTTGCCCCCCTGCAACTCTGAAAATAGGCAGAGGGTCATCTCCACATTAATCTTGGCAGCACTTTAGTATACCTATTAGTGTTGAACATAGCTAGTCTTCACAGTTAATCAAAACTCTTCGGAGAAAAGCTTTGATCTTTCAAATCAAAGAGCAATGTGGAAGCATTGTCCAACATAATAGCCTGCTTAAGAAAAACAGAGATTATAAGAAAAGTTAATGAATTCAGCATTTAGTACTAGTCTGACCTGCAACACAAAACTAACTTTTCCATAAAGTCCAAAGAAAAGCGCTTTCTTTAAACCAATAGTTACTGTTTCGCTTGTAAGCTGCTAAGTGAACAAACATGGATCCTAACTTAACATCCAATTCAGATTTTGAGCATTGTGTTTCATGAAAGTTCTTTAAAATATCATTCTGCTTTCAATTTTGTTTCAGTAGTTAGTAATTAGACTAAATGAACATTCTGTTTTTACATAAAGGTACACAGTACCAATCTTCTTTATAATCAAGAGAAAACATAGAGTATATTTACTCTAAGTCCAGAAACATCCATGAAGTTAGACATAAAAAATATAAATAATTGAATGCCAAAATATTTGTTTTGCCATAGGCAAGGCCAAGGCCAACTTTTCAACTTCCTCCACACTTAATAGCTACCTAATTTTCCTAAAACGATACCTTGTAAATACAGAGACAGTCATATTTTGCACACATTAAATTCTAAAGAGAAGTCTCAGAATTCCTGCTAGGAACACCTCCATCAAGTAAAATTCTATCTGTCTAGATTCATAATCCAAAATAGAAAATAACTGTGTGGGGCTAAGGAAGAACAAGGACTCTGTCAGAGGGAAACAAGTTTGTTTATATTGTTTTCTGTTAAAATACATGGAAGGAATGGGGCCAGGCATCTTGCTGCTTTGGATTACTCTGGCTGAACAAAACTCCTGGTAAATAACTTAGAAGCCCTGAAGTTAATATGAAACATTTTTGGCTTTTTTCCAGGTCAAAAACAACTATTTCCATGCAGTTTTCAGCTTTAACTTTTACAGATTAAAGATTATTCAATTCACATTAGAATTCACAGTCTTGTTTAAACAGATAAATGATAGCTTTCCAGAAGCTTAAGCACAATGCATGAACTCAGCCAAAAGGAAAGTCACCAGGTGAAGTCCCTCAGCACAAAGCTCAAGAACCATAGCACATCTTAAAGAGAGGAAAAAACCAATGCTTGAGTACCTCTGCTCCAAAAAACACAATTCAGTCTAACCACAAGAGAATGAAAAGTTCAAGGGGAGAAAAAAATAAAAATCATTCAGTGCAAGTTGTCAAGAGGTAAGAGAGTATTGTTGAAGAAAATTCTGTATCAGAGATATGTATAGGAACTCTAGCCAAGCCTCCTGATACTTGCCAAACAGTTTTATTTCCTCAGGACTAAAGTGATATTTTCCAAAACAATACCCTCAACTGAGAAAAGCATTGTATTAACTGAGGAGTATCTGCTCCATAAACACCGTATGGAATCTACAACTCTAGAACAAACAAGCAGGTGAAGTGTTTGGCTGAAGCTGTGTTTCAAAGTATAGATCTTCCCTATATATGCCCAGGGATATATATATACATAATGTATGTATATGCTGGAAGAAGGATTATTCCATATACAACACTGGACACAAATTATAAAAAAAGATAATTGCATCCTTAATTAAAATGCTATGTGTTGTCTGTAATTCTTGATTACCTTGCAGTTTTTCTCCACGGAAGAAAAAATAGGATAAAAATATTTTCTATTTATTTGTTTGGTATTTTTTTGCTTCTACAACTCAATGCCAACTAAGGATATTAGCTGTCATACGTAAAGTTAATTTAATCTATTTTTCTCCCCATATTCCCTCTTCTTTTCCAGGAAAGAGTTCCAGTTCCCAATCTGACATACGTAGTACTAATTGGAGCAAAGAAAAGTTTATTCATACTTTAATGAGATATTATATAAATAAGACATCAAGTATTCATCTAATGTGTATGGATTAGTTACTGAAACACTGTGCCACAGCTTATGCATTTTACAACAGGAAATGATATTGAATGAAGAATTCAATATCATTTGTGATATATTCAATATCATTTGTTGTGAATTTTATTAAAATACTGAACAAATTTATGAAATGCTGTATACACCTCTCCTTGGTGCTACTCATAAACTTACTACAAAAAGCCCTCACTGACCAAGTCTTATAGTTTCATAACGTACACTCAGACCAGTCTGAGTTGGAAAAGCAATTAAGGCGTTCTTTAGGCAGTTAACTATGTTATCTATAGCATCAATTGAGATGGTTAGGCCACTGTTAAAATTTAAGCAGTCCATTTGGTAGTAGAAGATCATCATCTGTTCATCAGAAAAGACAACTCACTGGATCAAAAATGTTTCAAAAAGCAATAATCTTGAAGGTAGATTTATAAATTAAATAACAGATGCAATACTTCTAATTCAAGTAATAAAATAAGTGACCTGAGAATCTCTAGATCCACTAGGAAAATTTCATTGCTACTGACATTCAAGCAAAGTTCACCTAAAAGCATGAAAATAAAAGGAAAATGCTGTAAAAATGCAGCTTTTGGGGGTTGTGCTGGTGGTTTTTGTTTTGTTTATTGGAAAAGGAGTCTGAATGCCAGATTACTCTCATTCATATTTCCTAGAAAAACCATTTGAATCTAAATGGAGTGTAAAATATCTGGCATAGTACTAGATAGCAAATGTTTATATGAATTAAATGAGGTAGAAAACTGCTACCCACCTTGCAATTCCTAACAGCTAGAATGCCAGTAAAAGATTGTTTTCAATATGGAATTGTATCAACCAACTTATCTGTCTTAAAATCATTTTTTGCATCAGCAGACGTTAAGAATTTTAATTCTTCTTAATGCTGAAAGAGAAGGGCAAAACCCAAGTGAATTCAAGAATAAACATTAAACCAAGTAATGCCATTTGTCTTAGGTAATACTGAACTTGGGAAACTTTTTCCTTTCCAGTCAGGATGCCTGCTAACAATTCTCAGATCTCAGGCTGCTGACATGAAATATTCTAAAACAAGGTGCGTAAGTCTCACATCATTGGTCTTCTAAGTCATATTATGCAAGGACTCTTTTCAAATCCAATTAACAACAAATATCACTCAGTTATCACTATAATAGATATCCTAAGATAGCAGTTTTTTTAAAGATCTCTAATAATATGATTTTCTCATCAGAGTCACATGCAACAAGATTTCTTTGTTCTACATAGAGGAAAGAGACCTGGGGGTTTTAGTCAATGCTTGGCTGAACATGAGCCAGCAGAAGGTGGCCAAGAAGGCCAATCGCATCCTAGCTTGTATCAGAAATAGTGCTGCCAGCAGGAGCAGGGAACCGATTACCCCTCTGTACTCAGCACTGGTGAGGCTACACCTCTAGAGCTGCGTTCAGTTTCGGGCCCCTCACTACAAGAAAGACACTGAGGCACTGGAGCGTGTTCAGAGAAGGGCAACGAAGCTGTGAAGGATCTGGAGCATACATCTTAGGAGGAGCAGCTGAGATAACTGGGATTACTTAGTCTGGAGGAGGCTCAGGGGAGATGTTATCACTCTCTATAACAACATGAAGGGAGACAGTGGTGAGGTGGGGTTGGCCTCTTCTTCCCATGCAGCTAGCAATAGGACAAGAGGGAATGGCCTCAAGTTGCACCAGCAAAGATTCTCTGATGGGCTGCATCATCCTAGCTGCTGAAACATGAAGTAAGGCTCTCACAAATACCTCCATCTTTCATAACACAGTCCCAATTCATTCTTTTATTTCCTGCCCAAAATAGTTTAGACTGCTGTGCAAGTGAGTGAGGGAAAGCATGCAATCACACAACTCAGGGCTATGTTAATATGAGGGAATTCTGAAAGTAATGCCTCCTATTTTATTCCATTGGTCCGTGACATCAGAGGCAGATCGTGTTGGTATGGCAGTAGAGTTTGAACCTTCCCACCAACATTTCATTACATCTTGCTGTTGTGCCTCTGATGGCAACAGAGGCGCAGTCTGATAAAATGGCATCTGATATGGAATTGCGTATGAAAAAAAGGTGTGAAATTAAATTCTTTCATGTGGAAAAAATGGCATCCATTGACATTCATTGATGCTAACTGAATGTTTATGAAGATCAATCAGTGGATATGAGTACAGTGAGGTGCTGGGTGATGCATTTCAGCAATGGTGACAGCAACATGAAAGACAAGCCACATTCCAGATGTCCATACACAGCTATAACACCACGAAGTGAAGAGTATCTCCATCAGCTCATCTGTGCAAATTGGTGGATTATGACCAGTGAATTGTGTACAGATCTGAATATCGGCTTCAATGCATTGGAAACAGTTGTGGCAACCTTGGACTGCAGCAAACAGTATGCCACAAGGGATAAGCAAATGCTCACATAGGAACAGAAAGAACACTGTAAGCAAGTTTGTCTGGACCCACTGAACAAACACAAGGCTGAAGGTGACAGTTCCCAGGATTGTATCATCACTGCAGGCAAGACATGGTGTCACCACTATGAGACAGAGACAAAACAGCAGTCCATGGAGTGGCAACATGTGACTTCCCTACAGAAGAAAGAGTTCAGGACACAGCCCTCAGCAGGTAAAGTGCACTGTTTTTTTGGGATAGGTATGGGGGGATCCTTCTGGATTTCTTGAACATGGACAAACCATCAACTCTGACTACTACATCAAGACACCAACTAAGCAGAAGGCTCAAATTTCTGTAGTCAGGCTCAAGAAGATAATCTTTATTTTGCAACACAATAATGCTAGGTGCCATACCAGTTTGAAGACTATGAAGCACATTACCAATTTTGGCTGGACTGCCCTACTACATCCCCTCTATTGCCCGGATTTGGCACCTTCTGAATTCCATCTGTTTGCACCACTGAAAGATGGACTGCATGGGTAACATTTTCTAGCAGTGATGCCATCATAGCAGCTATGAAGCATTGGGTCACCTTCTCTGGTACAGATTTTCATGAGCATGGCCTGCAGGCTCTTGTTTCTCACTGACAAAAATGCACAGCTAATGGAGGTGCCTATGTTGAAAAATACTGTTTTGTAGCTGAGAATTGGCTCTATGAAAGTGTTATTGTGCTCTTTCAGTCTGTTGTAATGTTCAAGGAAATAGATAGAAGGCAATCCATATGCAACTCAGGAGACTAAACTTAAGACCTCACAGGCAGACTGTTTAATTTTAGAATTAATGCCTTGTTAACGTTTTTTTATTAAATGAACAAGTCCCCAGATATTTTAGATCAGCTGATCACTGTCACCTATTGGCCACTTTTTACCTTTGATTATCCATACCTTCAAATGTCTAACAAGAAAGACTTACGAAAACAATCCAAAAAATAAATTTGGTTTGTTATCATTAACAGCTCAAGATCATAATTTTAGAAATAATAAATTAACACCCTTCTGTAGTTTCTGACAGCAGTGAGTAAAACGTAGACCAGAACACATAGTATTCCCTTATAAATTTCCCCTGTCTTCCTTTAGAGTTGTTCTCTATGAGTTCCCTCAGTCTAGGAGACAGCCATCCCATTATAATTCTATCGTGCTAAGATGATTGTTTGGTAAATCTGATTAGGAAAAACTACCCAAGAAGTGAACAAGGCTCTGAAATAAGACCGTTCTTATCTTCTAAATTCTACCTTCTAGAAGATTTCAGGTCAGAACTCTGGAGAAGAATGAGAGGGAATCTCATCACTGCTAACAAACATCTAAAGTGTAGGAAACCAGTTGAGGGGGTGGACTCTTTGGTGGTGAGCAACAGTAGAACAAGGGCCAACGGGCAGAAACTGGTACAAGGATGTTCCATACTAATACAAGGAATAACTTCTTCACTGTCAGAGTGATGGAGCATTGAAACAAGCTGCCCAGAAAGGCTGTGGAGTCTCCTTCTCTGGTAATATTTAAGACCTGCCTAGATGCTTTCCTGTGCAACATGCTATACAGAACCAGTGGGGTTGGACACAATGATCCCTACATTGATCCCTCAATGATTCCAAGCCCCTACAATTCTGTGGTTCTGTGTGATCTTTATTCAATATCCTCCTTTTCAGTGAAGTTTAATACAAAAGACCTATGATATTTAAGATTTGATAAGAATTGACAGAAGAAACAGCTAACTATTGTCAGCATGAATCAGCACTAAAAGAAGAGTATACTATTCACGTAGTATTTCTCTCATTTGCCTTGTAGCCATAAAGAAAAAACAGATGTCTAAATTAAGATAAGAATGCCTGACTGAGGAAAAAAGAGATGGCATACAATTTATGTACTCAAATAAAACATATTTCAATACGTTACAAAGACATAGTCATGCATCAAGGGCTAGAAATCACAGCCTTATTGACAGTTACAGATTTAGGAAAATATTTCAGAATTTAAGCAATAAACAGATATCCATTTTTAAAATTTGAAATTAGGCAAAGAGTGTAGCAATTTAGTTCTATTCTCAAACATAAAAAACAAACAAACAAAAAAACAGGTTTTCAACTAGTTTCATCTTATGAGAGGAGAAAAACTAGAGAAAATAGAAGTAAGAAACAATAAAAAATAGAATTGCTCCTAACAGAGTAGTAACTGTGCCTTTAAAGTAAACCTACTTTTGGTAGCTAAGTTATTTGCATAAAAATGAAAAAACATAGCTGTTCATCTTCAATAAAATTTCAACAATAAAATTTTATCAGTGGACTTATCCATATTTTTAAAATATCTGGGAAATAAATAGTTATATCAAAATCCATTACTCAAAAACTTCACCCCAAACAATGAACTTAAGCATTTGTCCCTTGTCGCTGACTTTTTAAAAATCACACAGAACAATACATATGGTGAAGACACTACTTTAAACCCTTTGGAGTTCTGCAGTTCAGTAGATCCACAATAGAAGCACAGCAAATAATAATAATAATAATAACCTATGCTGCACTGTCAAAAATGTTTACCTCTGCCTTCTTCCACTAAGCTAAAAATGACCCTCCCTCAGGAGATGCCACCTGGAAAAAAACACCTGACATCTTCTCAAGAACTTACTACCAGAAACATAGTTGGTGTTCTGTCAGTGTGTTCATGCACCAAGATTAATATGTGTTATTCTCCATACCACGCAACACTCCTCAGATCCTGTAATGAAACTATAAGACTAAACAAATATACTAGAAGAGCATGCGTGCTTTTCCAGGGAAAGCAACTGATGTTATTTACCTGGACTTGTGCAAGGCCTTTGACATGGTCCCCCACTTATCTCCAAATTGGAGAGATGTGGATTTGATAGGTGAACCACTCAGTGGATAAGGAATTGGTTGAAAGGCAACAGAAACAGAGTGGTGATTAATGGTTCTATGTCCAGGTGGAGGCCGGTAACGAGCAGTGCTCCCCAGGAGTCCATCTTGGGATGAGTGCTCTTCAACATTTTTATCAATTGCATCAATGACGGAATCGAGTGCACCCTCAGCAAGTTCGCTGATGACACCAAGCTGAGTGGTGCAGATGACACAGTGGCAGGAAGGAATGCCATTCAGAGGAACTTTAACAGGCTTGAAAGGTGGGCCTGGGAAAATCTAATGAGGTTCAACACAACAAAGTGCAAGGTTTTGTACTTGGGCTGAAGTAATCCCCAGCATATATACAGACTGGAAGGAGCAGCCCTTGAGAGCAGCCCTGCAGAGAAGGACTAGGGGTCCTGGTGGATGAGAAGCTTAACATGAACTAGCAGTGTGCTCCTGCAGCTTGGAAAGCAAATAGTATCCTGGGCTCCATCAGAAGAGAAGCAAATAGTATCCTGGGCTCCATCAGCAGGGACAGGGAAGTGATTGCCCCTCTCTACTCTGCCCCTATGAGGCCCCATCTGGAGTACCGCATCCAGGTCTGGGGCCCCAGTACAAGAAAGACAGGGAGCTGTTGGAGAGGGTCCAGAGGAGAGCCACAAAGATTATTAGAGAGGTGGAGCACCTCCCCTATAAAGACAGGCTGAGGGAACTGGGCTTGTTCAGCTTGGAGAAGAGAAGGCTGCAGGGTGACCTCATTGCAGCCTTTCAGTACCTGAACCTATAAACAGCCTATAAACAGGAGGGGAGTCAGCTCTTTACTAGGGTAGATAATAGCAGGACAAGAGGAAATGGTTTTAAGTTGAAGGAGGGAAGATTTAGGTTGGATATCGAGGGAAGATCTTTACCAGGAGAGTGATGAAGTGCTGGAACGGGCTGTCCAGAGACACTGTGGATACCCCATCCCTGAAGGTGCTCAAGGACATCTTGGACAGGGCTCCAGGAAGACTGGTCTAGTATCCAATGTGGAGGTTGGTGGCCCTGCCTGTGGCAGAAGGGATGGAGCTTGATGATCCTTCAGGTCCCTTCCAATCCAAACCATTCTATGATTCTATGTGTAGCCTTGAGAAATGACGACTGAGAGGGGATCTAATCCAGGATTATAAATATCTGAGGTGTGGGGGCCATAGTAGTGAGGCCAGTCTCTTTTCAGTGGTATGGGGAGACAGGGCAAGGGGAAACGGATACAAGCTGCAGCATAGGAAGTTCCGCACGACTGTGAGCAAGAACTTCTTTATGGTGAGGGTGACGGAGCACTGGAACAGGCTGCCCAGGGTGGTTGTGGAATCTCCTTCTCTGGAGATATTCTAGTCTCGCCTGGATGTGCAATCTGGTTTAGGGAACCTGCTTTGGCAGGGGGGTTGGTCATGACAATCTCTAGAGGTCCCTTCCAACCCCTACAATTCTGTGATTCTGTCTATATACCTTTGTTGATGAACTAGAAGTGGTGATAAAATATATGCTTATCGCATTTGCAGATGGCACAAAACTGGGTAGAACATTCAATACATCGTGGGGAAGTGCTTCCATGCAGTGTGGTACCTAGACAGACTGGAGAAAAGGGCTGACAGGAACCATAAAAAATTCAACAGGAAATGCAAATTCTTGGAAAGAGATATGCCCTTGAAATGTTACTGGCTGGGCAGAAAATTCTGTGGAAAAAAACTTGGGAGTCTTGGTGCACATTCAGCAAGCTAAACAAGCCAGGAGTGTGCCTTGGCAACAAACAAGGTCAACAGTATCTTTGGCTGCATCTACAGTAGCGTAGCCAGTAGTCTAAGGAATGTGATTATCCTTCTCTAATCAGCACTTATTGGACTGAACTTAGAATGCTGCATCCAGTTTTTGGCCCCCCAGTCCAGAATGGATACTGATAAACTGAAGCAAGTTTAGTAAAAGAATGCCAAGATGGTCAGGGAAACACGTCATCTGAGAAGTTAAAGGAACAGATTGTTCAAACTGGAGAAGAGAAGGCTTCTGGGAGATCCACTAGCAGCCTTCTGATACCCACAAGGAAGTGATCAAGAAGAGGAAGACAGGCAGTTGGCAGATAGTGGACAGAAGAGAGACAATAGGCATAAACTGAAATAAGATAGGTCCTAACTGGACATACAAAAAAAGCTTATTGTCTTGAGGACACTCAAGCAGAGGAACAAGTTGCCAAGAAGGATGCTGCAGTCTCCATCCTTGAAGGTTTTCAAAACTTAACTGGACAAAGTCCTAACAAACCTAGGCTGATCTCATAATTGACCTGTTTTGAGTAGGATGTTGAATCAAAAGCTTCCTGAAGCTACTTTCACAAGAATTATTTCATGATCTTGAGTTCAATGTGCCCAAAAACAAGCAACAAAGCTGATAAAGGGTCTGGAGAACAAGCCTCATGAGAAGTGACTGAGGGAACTGATTCTTCAGTCTGGAGAAGAGGCCCAGGAGAGACCTTATCCCCTTTACAATGGCCTGGAAGGAGACTGTAGCAAGGGTGGGGTCAGCCTTTTCTCTCAGATAACTAGTAGGAGGGCAAGAGGTAATGGCCTTAAGCTGCATCAGAGAATTGTTCAGGTTAGATATTAGGAAAAAATTCTTAAGAGTGGTACTGCACTGGCACAGGCTGTCCAAGAAGGTGTTTGAATCACTGTCTCCAGAGGTGTTCGAGAAATGTGTGGATGCGGCACTGAAGGACATGGTTAGTAGAGACAGGTTGACATTGGTCTAGATGACCTTAGAGGTCTTTACCAACCATAATGATTCTAAAATTCCAAAGACAGTGCTTTGCACATACTTGCACAACTTTCCCACAAGTTTAGAACACAAAACTCCAGAGCTGTGTGAAAGCTATCCAAATATTCAGGACAATCAAATAAAGCCTCATATGCATTCCCTCCTAAGTACTACTGTGTTTTAAGATGCAATCACAACTTTCCAAAGGCAACACCAGAAGCAGTATTTTCCCTACCCTCTGAAAGCTTAATGCACTAATACACGTGACCAAGTCAAACTGTAAATCAAATGTAGAAGACTGTTCATGGACTTGATATGAAGATCCCACCCAAAGCATCACACTCACTCAAAGGTGATAAACAGAACACCTACTACAGCCGCTCAGTTTAAACTGCTACTACTGTGAGCTGTGCAATAGTGCCACCTAGTGGACAGTACTTACAACAAAGTGAGGGCCAATTCGAGAAGAAAAATCTGCCATCTACCAACTTTGTTACTCTATGAAACCAGTTGGGACTTATAACTTTTGTATACACATATTCATATGCACATGAAGCAAAAATTGCAGCAACGAATAATACAAATACTTTTCCATCGCTCAGTTTTGAGTGACACAAAGCTTTCATAAAGTTGAAAAATGTCATTCGAGAAATAGAAGAAATGTTCTACCTGGATGTAAGCAGCATTTTACCATTTGGTCTAAATGAGGAGGATTTCAAAAATAGATGGGTACTGCAGGCTTTAATTTATATCATAAAAGAGCCTCCAGTTCAGCAGGTGGATAATAATCATCCACTCCACTGGCAAATGCAACACTTACATTTTTCTGTCTCTTGGCAGGAAACAAGTAGATCATGCAAGTTCTCTATTTACTTCATAAACATTGTCCAAGATGTACAGAATCTGTAAATAGTTTGAGGGGTTGTAAGCTTTACAGCATCCCCAAACTTCAAGGAATGTTCATGCTTCTACTGATTCCTGAAAGTTCAGCAATGTCTTCTAATGTTGCACAGCTAGAGAATGAGAAGAAAATTTCAGAGATTTGTAAGAATGTTTATTCTGCTCAGCAAATTCTCCTTGAAAATACTGTTTTGGTGGGGTTTTGTTTTTTTTTTGTTTGTTGTTTGATTGTTTTTGTTTTTTTTAAATACTATCTCCTGCTACCAGATGTCCTTAAAGTTTGTGTCTCACCTGAATCAGAACATCAGTTTCATTAAGATTTTGCTGTTCTACTCATCTATTGTTCAGTTTCTTTCTTAATGGAATGACTTGAGGATGAGAAAAACATTTTGTGTACTTTGTAGCACAGAAAATAGTAAGACCTTTACAGCAGAGAAAGAGCAACGCCACATATAGATTGCTCGTGATCCTCCCAGATTTCTGAGAAAGTTCCTAAGGAGTAAGCAACTAAAAAGTTCTGCTGCATTGTTGCTCAGTTCTTCGGGTTTTTTTGTTTGTTTGTCTTGTTTCTCTCCTGTTCTTCATTCTGCAGTAGTAATAGAACTAGAGAAATTTCTTTTGTTAAACTGCTTCTTTTGGAATTTATAATAAATGTAAAATCACAGGCAGGTCATGCAGACTGTCCCCACTCACATGGCTTACTAAACACTTGCAAAAGGAAAATGGAATAGTTTTCTTTCTGTTCACAAATCTTGCAATCCTTAAGTTCAAGAACTTCAGCATTCTAATGAATAATCCTTTGAAGACAGTCAACAAATTGGTATATAATTGTATAAATTGTCCTACAAATATTTAGCTACTAGGTATAGAAACATATAAACCTGATAGCAGTATTTTTTTTTAATATATCTTGCAGATAAAAAAAAAACATTCAAAGTGCAAGAAGAGATAACAACAACAACAAAAAAAAATACAGCACAGATAGCTTTTGTTCTTGACAAGTGATACAAACAATGACAACTACATACATACATGTAATCTACTGAACGTGCCAGAGTCTGATATTAATGAGATATGTCATAAAATAGTATAGATTCTCGTATCATCTATACAGAATTATAAAAGGAACTAGAATGCTGAAAAGGGCAGCAGCTACAGCAACAGGAAAAAAAGAGAAAGCAATAGAATAAACAGATGAATGTTGAAAATGATTTCCAGGCTCAAGATAATTCTCCCAATTAGAAATTCCAGTTTTCCAAAGCAACTACTGATTTTTCTCACATTTTAAACAGAAGAGTGCGATTAACAAGAGACGGCATTTTATGTTACAATTTGCCGAATCACACATAATCAGAAAGTAGTCTTTCCATCTTAAAAGATAAGTTGGTACACAAGTGTTACTTTCTTTCCTCATTTTTATGAATGTATAATGCCAGACATAACTTAAATAAATATATTTTAATAAATGCTAGAATAAATAAATAAATAAATGCTTTAATAAATGCTAGAAGTGGAGTCAGAAGTTTTCTTTAATGATTACAGACATAGATGGATTGTCTCCAGTATCTAGAATGTTCAGATGAAAAAAACAAGAAGCAGCATTGAAAAGTAAAACAAAAACAGCATGGGGAAAAGAAAAAAAAAAACAACTTCAGAAATACTTCCAACTTCAATGGAATATGAATGGTAATTTAAATAAGGCTTTTTGTTGTCCTATAACATTTTCTTTTCACAACTACATAAATCAGATTATTTAAACTAAAACAGATCTTTGAGCATAGAACTATAATAGGTAATTGGCTAAAATTTTGTACAAAAAAAAAATTGCTGATTATAAATGAAAAATGTTACTAACCTCTATTATTTAAAAAGAATGCTCCACCCTAAAGCCAGTACTGTCCTACTGTCCTAGCACCTACTAATTTAAATAACTATTATACTGATGCTTGTCTGTCATTCATCCTACTCTTATAACCCTGCCCAAAAGATTCACTTCAAGTCTTCAGAAACATCCAAACCCAAAAGCTTCACAAGAGCCTTCCCAAGAAATAACTAATACAACTAGCTTCTGTTGTTAAAAATAAGGGAGCAGAAAGGCTAAATAACCTGCCATTATTCATCAGCTCTTAATATGAAAGAAATGATTGACAAGGGAGTCCTTTATAGAAAAGTAAATAAAGTGCTATAACATAAAGGAGTAATAAATGAGGAAGAAAAATTAAAAGATCTTTATGTCTTTATCAGACCCACGTGATTTAAACCTTTTTGGAAATCCACTTACAATTAAGGAACTAACCAAATGTACATACATGCACTAATCAAGTAAAAATTTAATACAAATATTAGCCTCAAAACCTAAAAGCTTATCCAAGCTGTTTTCCAAACATTTGTATTTTTCTAGCTAAAAATTAAAGATTTAAACATTTACTATGAAATAAGTGATTAGATCTTCTTTTGTCCCCCCCTCCTCAAGCCAGACGAACAAGAAAAATAGGAAGTTGCTCAAAAGAGACAGAAATACAATAGAAATTCTATTACCTTGGATCTGGGATTTCACCAATAATTTCTCCCAGCTTGTCAATAAAATTAATGAAGTTAGAAAGCCCCTTTAGGTGGACTCTTAGTGGATCAAATAATGAAGCTGCACAGCCTTTTCCTCCATGTTCTACTGTTCGGATAAAAGATGTTGCCATCTATTAGGAGAAATATTTAGAAAATGAACATATTTTGAAGTGACTTCCTACAGATACGTAAACCACATAACAGCTGGATAATAATAGAAATCTAATGGAAACCAACAGAATACCTTTTAATTGCAAGCTGTTTACATTTCTCCGTAAACTTTTGCAAGCCCAATACTTAAAGTTGGGCTTTAAAGTACTTACAAGTTAAACGAAAATGATCCAACTGATTTGATATTTACACTGATAGCTTGGAAAAAAACGTCTACTTTATTAAAATTGCATAGTTTTGTTGTTGTTGCTGCTCTTTAAGTGTTCACGCTTACCTAACAAAGACAAATCTTACATTTAGAGGGTTGTTTACAACCTAGGAACATTTAATACAAGTACACAAAGATTGACTTGAGAATTATATTTATTTTTAGGGGTAGAAATAAATACTATGAATATTCAAATTTTCTAAAAAAAAAAAAAAAAAAAAAAAAAAAAAAAAAAAAAAGATAGCTAAAGGTTCTAGCATCACAGATACTCCATTCTGAAAGTTTCCCTATATTTTATATACAGTAAAGACACTGAAAATAAGAGATGTCCCATCAGCAGTCGTCCTGGTTTCAATTGGGATGGAGCTGATTTTCTTAACAGCATCTAGTTGATGCATGCAACATCCAACAAGTCTCTTGTCCTGAAGGACTGTTACAATAGATGGAGCCCAAAGTCACAGATTAAGTGAACTCCACAGACAACATTGTGAAATGGCCTAAAGACTATGGAAACAATGTCTGCGCATACATATATAGATATATACATATAGATAGATAGATAGATAGATAGATGACACAGATTTCTATATCTCTCTCTCTCTCTCTCTCTCAGAAGGCAGAAAAGGTGATGGTAATTAATTGGGGTGTATTGGAAAAAGTGTGGGACTTGAGTATTATGTAAACAATACAGAATAAGAAGCGGATATTGATCTGGTTTCAACTGAGACAGAACAGAGTTTCTTCATATTGTCTGCTATGATGCCATGTTTTAGCTTTAGCAGAAAAACAACACTGATAACACGCTGATGTTTAAGTTGCTGCTCAGCAGCGCTACACAGCATCAAGGATATTTCAGCTTCTCATGTCCTGTCAGTGACAGGGCGGGGGGTGCACAAGAAGCTGGGAAGGGACAGAACCACAACTGTTGACCTAAACTGGCCAAAGGGCTATTCCATACCATATGACATCATGCAAATATAAAACTGGGGGAATTTGGGGTGGGGGAGCTGCTGCTGCTCAGGGTCTGGCTGAGCATTAGTCAATGGGTGGTGAACAATTTCACTGTGCATCACATGCATACATAAATGTTCTTATCATTACTATTATTTCTCTCATCCTTTTCCATCTTAGTAAGATTTATAATCTCAATCTATGAGATCTATTTTTTTTTTTTCCTGATTCTCTCCTCCATCCTACTGGAATGCAAAGAGAGTGAGCAAACAGCTGTGTGGTGCTGAGCTGTCTGCCAGGTTGAACCACAACAGCAGCACACTTTAGAGTGTAACCCCTCACATTTTAAGCCAACAGTTAAATAAAATAAATCTCTCCATAAAAAGTTTAAGATAAGAACCTAAAACATTTGACAGATACAGCAATATTAATTCTACCTATACAATTTAATTTCATACTACACAGTTAAATCATAAAGCTCTTGGGACTGTAAAGAATACAACTGGAATTACTCTAGCAAAGAAAATAAACCTGCCAGTATCCCTGCTTTTGCACTGGATTAATATGGTTCATAGGACCTTGCCTTCCAATGGAAAGTATTCTGGCTTTGCAGGACTTTCTGCAAGACACAGATGCCAGAAAAGACAACTTCTTTACACAGTAGAGAAGTTTCCCTCTGGCAGCTGGGAGGAAGAAGCAATAAATCCAGTCCAAACACAACTTTTTTTTTTCACATACAATTTTAACAGAGCATTAGGAGCTCAAATAATTAATCCTGCAACTGAGATTTCACAAATTTTCCATATTTTTAAACCGTAAAATCTGAAGTAATAGTGCAGCTGCTTGAGAGACTTTTATATACCCATACTATTTTTCCTTGGTCTACTGTTGACTGTACAGATCCCACTGTGTATGCAAAATTTGATTATCTGAATATGCGGGACCACATTGATTCTCTGGAGAAAGAAATCTTACTCCTCTATTTTTGAGATGGCTGTGTGCTGGCTATAACTGCTCTAATTATAAATATAAATTCACCTCACATACAAAATTAGATTCCTTAGCTCCAAGCCTCTCTGAGGACTATATGCTGTAATTTTTTCTTGTTCCTGTATAAGGGAGAACACCATCCTTTGTTTTTTCTCTCTCCAGCCCTGTGCCTTTGAGAATAACATGAGCAAGAATATCCCATATCAATCACATCTTGAAGAATGTTTCAAGACTGATCAAGCTGTAAATGAATGGCAAGTATTACACTCCAAAAATTCTGAGTCAGAGCCGAAAAAACAGCAATACTGTTCCTCCAAATTTTGGTCTTTCATCTACACATCAAGCACTGAATTTTTTTCTTCAGATTGCTCTACAAAAGGAATTTTGTGCAAAGAAACATTAGGCTACAGTTTAACAAATACACAGAAAAATTGTGTTTTTTCCACTTAACCAAAGTATGTACTTGCAACACTCTGGGTATATTATTAATAGACTCTTTTTGTCAAGAGATTCCTGTTTTTACCAGATCATATTGTAGCGTTCTAGAGGTTCACAGGCAGAAATCATATTTTTGGGGTATCTTTAGATGTCATGATCAATCATCTACTTTACAAGATGAAATCTGTTGTGCTGGTTTTCTTTGTTTTTAAGCCTTGAAACTCTCCTTATGATAGTGTTTGAGTTGGCTTGCAAATGGTAGTCTTGCAGATGAGACTAAAGTAACATTTCATGTTTTTATAAATCTATTTCATTATCTCTGATCTGATCTACAGCAAGTTTCATTGGATTCACATACCAGGAAAATTGACATGTTTCTCTCCTGTGAGGCATGTTTTAGTTTAGTGAAGGCTTCTCTACCAAGTCCTCTGTCAGGAATGTTTAGAATACGAGCCAGTGCCAGATCATCCTTAGAATTCACCAGCAGGCTTAAATATGAATAAAAACACTTCTTGGCAAAGAGCATCACCTGTATAAAAAAGCATCAATATTGATTAGTCACCCTGCCGCTAAATTACATGTGTGCTAGTAATAAGACTTTTACAGAAGTGTCTCACTTTGCATAATTTCAAATTATTACTTAATGTATGGGAATTCTGGAAGTTTTGACAAAAGCAAGCATGATTAATATGCATTAAAATTATGTGTATTATGCTTGAATAATCACACTGACACAGGATGCCCAGAAAAGCTGTGGATGCTCCATCACTGAAGGCATTCAAGGTCAGGTTGGATGGGGCCCTGGGCAGTCTGATCTGGTGGGTGGCAGCCCTGCCCATGGAAGGGGTTGGAACGAGATGATCTCTAGTTTTCTTTCCAAATTTAGATGTTCTATGATTCTATGACATTTAGCTATTACAATTGGGTATCTATTTCTGCTTAGAGATCTCCTAACAGATGTTCCTTTTACATCCCAAAGTAAAATTCTAATACCGTGAAACCACATAAAGGATTTACATTAATTTCAAGTAGGCTAAAATTTTCATCACCTCACCAGCTCCAGCTCAGATTCACTAATTTTCCCCTTGACTCCCAGGGATATCAATCATAGAAGTCTCACTGATTGAAGAATTAGAATTTTATATCCAACTCCACTCACGTAATCAAATTATATCAATATAATTACTTATATTGCAGCACTGATCAGGATCCTGTAAAAATAACAGTCCCAGAACTGAAAAATTTACATTTAAAAAATTTTAAAAAAAAGAGAAAAAAAGACCAAAAAACGACTATTGATGAAAAGAAAACTAATGAGAAAAGCTTTATTTGCTACATATTTTTTTCTTATTCAACAGGAATTCAAAAATATATAAATGTAGCAGCTTTAGAGGATAGATTTGAGAGAAAGAAAAAAAGGGCAAGGAATATTTTTTTCTACACATGCCAATGTCAAGCAAGCCATTAGCTTAGTGGTAGAAGTGCTATCTAGGGAAGAACTGTAGTGAAAAAACAGAAAAGCCCTAAACTGCATTTCACTGAAGCATTTTTCAGCCTGATATATTGCTGGGACAATGTTTGCTCACATGTTGAGAATTATTTTTTAAGTTGTATCTACACACTGCATTTAAATTGCTACTTCTGGTGAGTAAAGTAAGCCAGGAAATGGCAAAAGCACTAGCATTTCAAGTGCTGCAATACAGTATTCTCTGATTCTTATCTGGGGGGTTGAATCAAGTGTTTCCCAAAAGTCTCCAGTCATCCACTGGGATAAACAAGACTGGCTTGCTTTGCTACAGCTACCATTACAGTTGCTATCCAGATTTCTTCCATAAGGAAGTAAATACGAGCTAATGAAAACAAGGTGATGAAACCTAATAAGTCTACATCACTTAGCACTTCATTTGGCAACATCAGGCAAATCATTTAACTCTCAGTTAATAAGGCTATGATAGTATATTTGAAGAAAAATGTTTAAAGGCACTTAAAGACAGATTACATCTACATACCAAGTGCCTGCCATAAGAGGACTGTCTTTCAGAGTATAAGTTCATGTACTTACCCCATAGACACACTGATGAGTTACGCTTTGAAAACACTTGTCTATTATTTTTAAAATAGCAATATTTTAATAACAATAATTGCAAAAAGAAAACAACGTAACATATCACATTGTGTTGTGTAGACATGGAAAACTTAACATTACAAAAAAAAAGAAAAAAAAAAAAGATAGAAATAATTTTTACCTTCACATTGTTCTGATCCTGTCTGTAGACCGGTGTAGAAGGAAGAACAGAATCATTACTTCTTGATACATTCATTCCACCAGAAATAAATTCTAGCAGTTGAACCTTCAATAAAACGAGTGGAATCAGTTAAAATATGAAGGTGACTAAAAAGCAGAAATACTATTAAAACCAAGTGAAACCATGATTTCTTACAGTTTGCTAGTTTTCTGAGACCCAAAACTTACTTTTTCTTTAGTCTTCGTAAGTACAAATGTTTAGAGAGAAATCAGGTGTAAAGACTCAATTTAACTTACAGATCTTGTACATTTCTGTAAGACACTCGCACTAAAAGCATCTTTTTTTTTTTCCCTGAAAGACAAGAAGCTAACATTGCACCACAGATATGAAAAGCCCATTAATCTTCTCAAGTTTTTTACATTATAAAAAGAAATTAGAAAATGAGAGCTTCCTGAACTTCAATCCTCCTTGTAACTTCTTTTGTATCCAGTAATTGGAATGTTTAAGTAGAGGTTCTCTCAGTTTAAGGAAGCAGGCAAACTTGTTACAAGCATACCTCTCACTGAATCTTATAACAGTATTTCTATGTTTCAATATTTCTGATGATGAGATTTCACATATTCTCTCAGGAGTCTGTTCCAGTATTTGACTACTTTTTCCACGGACACAGCTTTATTCCTGACTCAATAGGAAGAGTTCCTCAAAGCAACTGAAATATTTTATTTTTTATTTCCTAGTTTTTATCTAATAATTCAGTTTACCTTCCTGCAAGAGGACAGTTAACTCTTTCTGTAATTTTTCTTACAAGCCAGAAATAGTTGAATCTAAATCCACAATTTATTTTATTTTTACTATTTTTTTTTAAATCAAAATCCTTTGTCTTTGACCTTTCCATGTTCTGGAGAGCACAAAAATCAAACTCATATGGCATGCTTACATTTCAAAGTTTTTTAGTTGCTACTAACACAACCCAATCATCAGCCCACAAGGGCTCAGGATAAGGAAGATTATTATCTCACTAATTTAATATCCTTCTATGATAAGATCTCCCTGTGAACAAAAGGAAGGCAGTAGAAGTAGTTTTTCTGTATTTTAGCAATGCTTTTGATACGGTCCCTCAGTCTTTCTGGATAAACTGTCCAGGTTTGAGACAAACAGGCACATTGTATGCTGGGTGAAAAACTGGCTGAACAGTAAGTAAGGCTTGAAGTGCTGTAGTAAAGAAAGACTACATCTGGTTGGTGACAAGTCACTAGCAACATTCTCCAAGGCTCAATCTTGGCACCAGTTCTATTCAACATTTTCATCAATGATTTCTATGGAGTTAAATGCATCTTTCCAAAATTTACTGATGATACTAAACTGGTAGGTATTGCTGACTCTCTGAAGATACAAAAGGCTTCTAGAAAAGGGACCTACATTGATCAGAACCATTGGGCTATTTGCAACAGTATGAAATTTATCAAATGTTGGATTCTGCTTTTGGAATTGAGTAATATCAGACATATGTACAGCCTGGGACACAAGTGGCTGGAGAGGAGTCCTGCAGAAAGGGACCTGGGGACTCTGGTTGACAGCTGGCTCAACATGAGTCAGCAACATACCCTGGCAGCCAAGAAGGAAAGCAGCAATGTGGAGTACATTAAACTCAGCATAGCCAAACAATCAAAGGGGTCATTCTCCAACTATATTTAGCATTAGTGCTGTCTCATTTCAAATATTCTGTTCTGGACTCCGTGTTCTAAAAAGCACATTAAGATACTTGACTGTGCGTGGAGAAGGCAACAAAACTGGTTAAAAGAGCTGGAAGGCATATCCTATGAGGAACAACTGTGAACACTGTGTTCGTTAAACTTGGTGAAAAGGAGGTTGAGGAATGATCTGATTGCTCCTTTCTGAGGAGGGGAAGTGGAGAGGGGGTTGCTCCCTGGTATCTAGTGACAGGACACACAAGAGCAGTTCAAAGCTGCATCAGTCAGAAACTGATTAGACGTTATAAAAAATTTATGAATTACAAAAAACTTCTAGACATTGGAGCAGGAATCCTAAAGAGGTGGCTGACATTCCATGCCTGTTTGTGTTTAAGAGGCATTTATATAATGTTCTTAATGACATGTTTTAAACTTTGGATCAGTCCTGAAATAGTCTAACAGTTGGACTCAATTTTTTTTTTCCTTCCAGCAGCTAATATATTATTCAGTATATTTTGATCTGGTAAAAATTAATCAAATTTGTGCTATTTTCATTGTCAGACTGGACTACATACTACAACTTCTCTAGCCTACAGCATGGCCTTATGTGCAGAGTTACAATAACTGAATTGCAATACACTGCAATAGATGCTTGACTGAGCAGCTGAAGATGAATCTCTTCCGGTTTCCCAAAAAACATCAAATGAAGCTACGTGTAGAATATGGAGGAATTTTTGTGTTTAAAAGTATGTTATTTTTATAACAACAAAAAAAATATATTTGGACTGCATAGCAAGATATATCCAAAATTCTGGAGCATGTTAATCATTAAGATTTGATCCAGTCATATCAAATCTCTACAGTTTGCCTTTTTCTGGCAGAAAAACTTCTGGAGAAGAGATCTACACATCCAGCAGGATGACAGAAAGAAGTAATTTTTGGAATGGTCTTATGAGTCTTTAAAGGATTTAATAATTTAAACATATCTGTTTTCCACACAGAAAAAGCAAGTAACTTGTGAATAATTCAGGATTTCTGCACATACTTTAGAAGCACTGTAAATCCATAATCATTATCAGAAGTATCAAAATAATATCAGAGATTAATCAAAAAAATACTTACGGGGGCAATACTTTCATCTTCAGAGACAAGTGCAAGAGCACAGCACTTTTGATATATGTCTATTACATCTAACATATTGCTGCTTGCTAAGAAAGTATGATAGGCCCTTTTAAAGTCAGCATAATTTTCAGGTTCTTCCATGTTCTCATACAATAATCCTAGTTTGTCATGTAACAAATATTTCCAAGTTTCCATCACATCACTGAGTGATGCTGTGAAATCTCCATGGTGCTAATAAAACAACAATAATAATAAAAAAAAAATTAATGTTATATATTTAGTAGTTTTAAAAATTACTTTAAAACAAGTTGCATATATGTCTACAAAGAAAAACTAATGCAATCTAAATATTTGCATTTGTAATGAATGGAGTGTTACTTATAACTGCAATTCTTTTAATGCCTTTGCCTTACAGTTGACTTTTTGGAATTTGCAGTCCTTGTTCCTGATCCCTTGTTTCTAAAATACCAGGCATATATTTTGAACTTTGCTGACAGAAACAGACATTGATTTTCACAGGAGTATTACACACCAAAATCTTTTTTTTTTTCTCCAATGCTAATACACTTCTACTCTTACATAATATTGATATTATTGCCACAGACCTAATGAATGCATTAAATCAAGACACACCTAAGCACAGGCAGGTCCAAAAGTAATGCCTTCTATTTTATTTTGTTGGCCCACAACATCATAGGCAGATGTCGGTGGTATGGCAGTAGAGGCTGAATCTTCCTGCCAGTATTCCATTACATTTTGTTGCTGTGTGACATGGCAGTAGAGGGGCAGTCTGACAAATTTGCATCTGACACAGTAGTGCAGATGAAGCAGAGGTCTTGAATAATTCCATGTGGAGAAAATTGCACTCTTTGACTTTCAATGGATGTGAGCACAGTGAGGCAGTAGGAGATGTATTTCAGTAGTGGCAACCGTGGGTCACCTGGGCTCGTGAAGATTTTAACCAGGGCAGCATGCAGGCTCTTGTATTTACTGCATGTAAGTGAAATTACAAAGTAGCAGAGATTTGCTACTAGTTAGACTCAGCTATGGTAATGGAAACAAAAGATAAGGCTTGGGATGCAGGTATACGTACACATTTCTAACCTCCCCAATTCAGAAATCAGCCCTATAGCCATCTTTAAATTTGCATGTGGTTTCTAGCATAATTCAGTGCTATGAACATGCCTGCTACTCCAGAGATTGCAAGAAAATTAATGTCATACGTTTTCTATAGAGCATGTTTTCCACTCCAACTTCCCCAAAAACTAAATTTGTAACCATATTGTAATCACCTTTAAGAAAATCAAAACAATAGTACATTGAAAATTGCTATTTTCTTACTTCTGAAAGAATTTTTCAAACAAAATTACAGTACAGTTTAAATATGGTACCTAGTAAATCAAAACTTTTCCTTGCAAGAACAAGGACCGGCAGAGATTAGCAAAGTTTATATTAGCACTGGAAGAATACTTGAAATTCAAGTTGAATTTCACTCCAGGTGCTAACTTATACCATCAGGCACTCACTGTGACAGTGCACTCCATTACTTACACAGTCAACTGTCAAGAGTATCTAGTTTTAAAGGGAACATTAATAAAATATGATGTTTTGCAATAAGCATATGCCAGCTGACTAATACCCAAAGGAAGTCCAAAAAGTTCTGGACTTTTGTTGCATGATAGACATTGCAGTGTTATGTTTCACAGTGTCTTAGTTTCAGCTGGGACATAGTTGTTTTCTTCAGAGCGTCTGGTATGAGACTAGTTTTTGGTTCTCAGAGAAAAAAAAAATGTTGATAACACAACAATGTTGCTGCTCCATAATTACAGTGTCTATGGCTTTTCTGCTCAGGGAGATGGTGGAGTCATCGACCCCAGAGGCATTCAAGAAATGCTTCTATGCTGTACTGAGTGACATGGTTTAGTGGGAAATATAGGTGATAGGTGGATGGTTGCACTGGATGATCTTAGATGTCTTTTCCAATCTTGGTAATTCTATGATTCTCTGTCATTCAAAACAACCCCCCTTCCTCCATCAAATCTAGCTTTGATGGCACTGGTTCTAATACAGGTGGTTGGTTTGACCAACTTTATGGGGTAGTCCCTTCCTGAGTCTGAATCATTACCCACACCCTCTCCTTTTTCCAGACCAGAAAGCTATCTAAGCTTCCTCCCCTTGCAGGGATTTAAGTCAGGGCAGTCTTTCAGCCTATGTCAGAACAAAACACCATACATAACTCTCCAATTCCAGGATTCAGTGCTGCCTGGCAATTTCCTTTTTTAACCTGTCCTTTCACTGGAAAAGTTCATTGAGATGGGCACACTTGTATTAAATGACATCCACTTCTGCCCGCAGTCCCTATGCAGACTTGCAGATTCTGGAGATCCCCGCAACAAAAGACGAGGGTAGCAATTTAACTCCTCAGGAAGCCTATTTAGGTGCATGCATCTGCACGTGAAGGTTGTGGCCACCCTGCCTAGGTTACAACCTCAGCTCAGCCATTGCAGCACACTGTCACCAAGTTTCCTTTAATAGAGGACTATTCCAGAAGAGAGAGAGCAGGCACCCTCCAGCCTTAAACCAGCTTTCCTGTTTGCTCACACTCCATGTGGTTACCTTTGTGCATAAATGGGTGGCTGCTGCTGCTTCTGGACCACCCATGTCTTTTCAGCCACTCTCACAAGGGCTGAGGACCCCTAGCAGCTTCCTCCTCACCCAGAGGACTCCCTGATTGCAGGACAACCCCTTACCCCACACATATCAACTCCCAACTCTGCTGCAGAATTGAAGTTATGCAATCAGACAAAATACACTATTGTTTACTATTACAGTTGAGGATTTACATTAAAAAAAAAAGCTTAAAACACTTCTCCCATCTTCCTGTAAGCTCTGATTTGTACTTAATCATTATTTTACAACATCTTGCTGTATCTAACCCTCAGATGAAAAACAACACTGAAATGACCAAAACAACTGTTTTAAATAGATAAACTGAAAGTTTAGTAAGCAAACCAAGTTTAAGTACACTAAGCCCCAAGAGCACACAGAAAGAATGCTAACCTGTTTATTTACTTCAGCCATGGACAGTTGTAATGCTGTCAGCATGCAATCGGCTCCACATACAGTAGTCCTTTCAGAGTTTGAAAATAAGGGCCATTGTCTTCTGAAATGTTTGATTAAGTTTAAAATCTTTTGCTGTAAAGAAATCATTGCCTAGAGTAGAACACAGAATTAAGAAAAATAATTGTGAATATAAATATATGAGAGGCATATCACGAGATATGTTTTTCACACAGAGGGTGGTGATGCACTGGAACAGGTTGCCCAAGGAGGTTGTAGATGCCCATCCCTGGAGACATTCAAGGCCAGGCTGGACGTGGCTCTGGGCAGCCTGATCTGGTGGTTGGCGACCCTGCACATAGCAGGGTTGTTGAAACTAGATGATCATTGTGGTCCTTTTCAACCCAGGCCATTCTATGATAATATCAGTAATTTGACAGGACAGTTTTTTTGCCTCTACAGAGACAGCCTGAATGCCTCTAGAGAGCACCTTTCATATTCACCACATCATATTCAGACCAGCATCTATTAGTATGGAATCTCTTAAGCAAGAGATTCAGTATTGTTTTTACAACTTATTATCGAAGACACCTCTGAAAATTTTTGTTGCCTCCATACAAAGCCTTTTCAATGCCTCTTTCCTTAAGTCATCATATTTGCTATTCCCTTTGACAGTGAGTTTCTGTACCAGTTTCAGTTGCCACCCAGCGGCTCAGGCTGCCCAGAGCCCCATCCAAACCAGCTTTAAGCACCTGAAGGGCCAGGGCACCCATAGCTTCTCCGGGCTGTGTCTCACCACCCTCTGAGTGAAAAATTTCCCTCTCCCATCTAATCCAAACCTCCCCTCTCTCGATTTAAAATCACTCTATTGCTACGCTTCGCTAGAGTCCCTCCCCTTTTAAGTAAGTTAAGCTATTTACTCCACACCCAAGCCCCTCTCAGCCGGCTGAAGCGCTCCCGCTCGCCTATAGCCATTACCTGCACAACCAGGAGGATGAGACCAAGCACTCCACCAGCCGCTCGGAAGGCCTATCAGCCTCTATCGGCGGTTTTCATTCAAACCCTCGGCAGATGCCCAATAGAAAGCGCGAGCCCTGACCCGGAAGCACACGGTAGCCTGTGGGCGGGAGGTGCTGGCTGGCGGGAGTAGCGTGTGTATGGCCGGCTGGGGCTGCGGAGGTGTGTGTGAGGCCGCGCGGGAAGATGGGGGCTTGCTGTGGGAGGGGGAGGGAAAAGCGATGCTCGGACCTGCCTTGGGGGTGAGCGGGTCGTGGAGAGGAGATTGGGCCGTCTCCTGAGCACCTGTAGAATTGTGGGGCCACATGTTGTCAGCGAGCCATCCTGAGCCCTGAAGGGAAAAGCAGGTGTGTGTGTGTGTGTGTGTGTGCGCGTGTGCGGTGATTCCGTAAAGAATGCAGCTAGCAGCATATTTTAGCAGGCTTTTGTTGTTGTTGTTCTTTGTTTTGTTGTTTTTTGGTTTTTTTTTTAGTTAAAGTTAGCCTAAAGTTGGTTTTCACTGAGGCTGAGGGAGCTGGAGCTGTGCAGTCTGGAGAATACGAGGCTCTGAGGGAGACCTGACAGTGGTCTCTCTCTATCTAGAGGGGGCTGTAGGAAAAGGGGATGGACTCGTTAGCAGGGTCTGTTGTGATAGGGCAAGGGGAAATGGTTTCAGGCTAAAAGAGAGGAGACCTAGGTTGGATGAAGTTTTTTACAGCACGAGTGGTGAGGCACTGGTGTAGATCCCCCATCCTTGAAGATGCTCCAGGTCAGGCTGGAAGGGCTCTGAGCACCCTGGTGTAGCTGTGGGTGTCCCTGTTCATTGCAGGAGTTCAACTAGATGGCTCTTAAATGCCCCTTCCAACTCACGCCATTCTATTATTTTATGTTGTTGGGAAGGCTTTAAGGAAGACTATTATAGGTTGGGTTAAAAGTTGTGTTTGGTCTTGGGAGCATCTCTCTGCAAATTGTGACCTAATCTAGGTGTTCCTGCTCAGGCAGGGGGATTAGACTAGATTATCTTTTGAGATCCTTTCCAATCCCTGATATTCTGTGATTCTGTGGCTGAAGTATATAAATTAATGGGGTAGCATATCATGCTAATTAATAAACAAACATTGCAGCTATAGGGAGCCACTTTGTCTCTGTGGTGTCCACAAACCGTGGTAGCACTCAAGCAAAATGTTCTGACTTGGATTCTGACACCATCAGGTCATTAACATAGCAAAATACATCAAGAAATTTAAAGCTATTTTTCCATATTGCATGCAGAAAAAAAAATATGTGTTTTTCCAAAAGATATAAGTTAATATAAAAATCTCTACTAGGATTAAGGGGGATGGTTCCAGAATCAGTTGTGTCTCTAAGCTGTTTTGGTGCCAGCACAGAAGCCTGATTGTCTTGAAAAGCACTTGAATGGAGTAAAGCACTAATTCTGAGATATACTTTAGCTCCAGATGAAAGCTAACTACTTTTGTTCAAATACAGAGGCATAGGGGCTCTGTAGATAGGTTGCAGATGAGTTGACTTCAGTCATGAAACCACGCTTAAGTATTCTACAGGATAGTGTTCTCATTTGCAGTTTTTCAGCCTTAATTCTGCTTTTAATTAGATACCCACTGTCCTTTAAAAGTGGTACAACAGAGTAGAGAATATGAAGGTAACAATACATAATTTTTTTGTTGATACATAATTGTATCAACATGATACAATGTTGATACATAATGATACATAATTTGGTTGAAAACTTAAGCATTCTGAATGGGACTTTTCTAGTGTGTATAGTTAATCTTGGTTTTAGGTTGCCCCCAATAGCACAAAATCTAGTTATTGATTAAGTCTCTAGGAGTGCTTTTAAATGTATGCTAGTCATTTAGGTTAATTGGTTTAATTAATTCCTTGATAGTTGTAATTATGTGCTAAATTTATAAGTAGTGAGCTTAATTTGACCTTTTGTGTCCATTAATGCAGCATTATAGGAAATTTTGATTTGCTGTGCCACAAATGCCTTTTTTCTTATGTGAATGTATAATACATGTTCTTTAATACTTTCTATATAGGAATGTAGACTTCATCCTGGAAAAGACATCACTTCTGTGATAGCTTGATACAGTTCCCTGAAAATGAAGCAAGATTCTCTTAGAAATGCTGCTTATACTGTGGACTGTGAAGATTATGTGCATGTGATAAAATTCAATCCATTTGATAGTGGAGATGCGTGCTCTCTCATTGCATATGGTGGCAACAATTATGTGGTTGTTGGAACATGCAGATTTCAGGTTGGCTTGTGTTTGTTGGTTTTATTAATTTCTTTCTGAAACTCTGCCAGCATTTCTGCTGGTAAAGTCCAGAGCTGACTAAAATTGCTTTTTTTATTATTTTTTATTTTTTTACCAGGAAGCACTGCACTTGTTTACTAGATTAATTAATTACTATATTAATGAATCTAGGATATTTCCCAAGGCATACAAATTAGTATAAAATACTGTCCTGATGGTATGCTTTCTAAATTGACTGCAATTAAAGCAGGAGTGCTCTTCTGAAAGACATCCTAGTTTTAGCAGTTGCCAACATTTGCAAGTGATACTATCTGGGATCTTAAGCAGTAACTTCATATTTGTAGCACAAATCTCTGATTTTTGTGCTCAGTATTGGACTCTGACTTGAGACTGCCATCACTATATGGATTTTTCATGTATTTCTAGTAAAATTCCTTATTGCAGCAGGTACATCAAACTTTGAAAGCCTTTCTGTTTCATGTAAATTAAAATTGTTTGAAGATGTTACTCTGGATTAGCTAACTGTTGTATTTCTATAGGAAGAGGATGCAGAAGTGGAGGGCATTCAGTATAAGACTCTAAGAACATTTCATCATGGAATCCGAGTTGATGCCATAGCATGGAGTCCGGAAACTAGACTTGATGCTTTGCCTCCCCGGATAAAGTATGTAGAATAATAGACTACAGCAAATCTTTGTCACTTATCTGTTTTCTCTAACTCCTTGATATTGAACTAAGTTAAAAGTGTGTAAGTGAAATCTTACTCTGAAGAAATTGCTAGCAAAGTCTCTGAACATCATTAGAACAGTAGTTTCATTCTTACTTATCCTTGATATGTTCTGCTTCGGGAGCTCCTTTTTCTGAGCAACTTGCCCTTCTGTCCCTTCAGTGGATCATTGGTAAATAGTACAATTTTTTCCTTATTCATCAACCTAATGGACCTAAAATGTAGTTTGTCCTTTTGTTGTATGCCTTTGAAGAAGGAATTTTAAGAATACCTTGTAAGAATGAGATTATTATGATGGCCTACATTATAAAATGACATGTAGTATTCTCTATGGAACTGTGTTTAGCATAAGTCAGATGCTGTTTGTGAGACTTGGCGTGCCATAAGTCTAGAAAGATTGCTGATTAAATACACACTCAACAAGATCTAAGAAGTTCTCAGTAGCTTGTAAGTCTTTTTGAAACTATGATGATGGCCTGGTGCTGCATGTTTTTACAGTCTTTTGTTTAAAATAAGTTGGAAACTGGTTAATAATTTAATGCTTAAATATTTAAAACACTGGTAATAAGTTTAAGTTTTCTTTTCTTATAATCAGCCTCTTAATTGACATTGAAACTTAGCTTGGAGGAAATTATAAGAGAGATTTCAGGTAATTCACAGCTGATTCAGACTTAGATTTGTAAATATTTTGCATTTCTTTGCAATAAGAAAATATTTTTTGTACTGGATATGCTGTTTTTTTTACAGGTAAGTTCCAATTAAAGCTCTCCGAATTTCCTTTTGCATGTTGTTTTACAGGTTTAAACTGGAGTGAAACCTTTGTTTGTTCGAAGTCAACTATTGGGCTGTTGATTGACCTAAGGGCTTTTTTTTTTTTTTTTTTGTCTGTTGGGTGTAGATTTTGTACAGCAGCTTCTGATAGGAAGTTAAGACTATTTACTTCAGACCTGCAGGACAAGAATGAATATAAGGTAAGGGCAACTCAGTTCATTTAAAATATTTCTTTATTCTCTAGTGGAGTCTAAGCTTTAATTATCCTTCTGCCTCACTTTGTTTAATGTCCTCTGTGAAGTAGAGCACTACACTGTGGCAGATGCATCATCTTTAAGGGGCCTATGTTTAGTCCAAAATATATTGTGATCAGAATATTGTACAGGTGAATTTCAAGTACTGTGTCTTTACATAGAGACCTGTAAAGCATTACAGGTACAGTATTACAAAGTATGTTTTGGTTGTTGGACTCCTCTATTACGGAAAGTGACTTTACTGATCTCTCTCTTTTATTGGGAACTGGAAAGTTGTAATGATACTATTTAATACAGTAGAAAACTTTAAGAACACTGAATTAAGTACATAACTGCAGACACCTCGCGAAACATGCGTGTGGACCATCATTTACTTTGACTAGAATAAATGTCTACTTCAGTTATATTTTCACTTCATGTTCTTAAATCAGTTAGTAAGAGATGTCAGATCTAGATACTGAGATTTCTCTTATTCGTATAGACGTGGATGACTCAGTGACTCCTGTATCACTTGTATGTCTACTTCAAAGTTCTGCACTTGAAACATGAGTGAAGAATTTCACCTTAACATCGACCCTAAATCTTCCCTCTTTTAGTGTAAAGCCATTGTCCCTTGTCCTATCGCTATCAGATGTGTAAAGAGTCATTCTGCATCTTGTTTATAAATTCCCTTTAAATACTGGAAGGCTGCAATGAGAACTCCCTGAAACCTAAACTTCTTCACAGTGAACAAACCCAACTGCAGCCTTTCTTGGGAGGAACAGTGCTTCAGCTCTCTTATCATCTTTGTGGCTCTTCTCTGGACCCTCTCCAACAGCTCCATGTCTCTCACATGCTGGGGATGCCACATGGGGCTTCATGAGAACAGAGAAAAGGTAGACGACCACCTCGCTTGCCCTGTTGGCCAGCCCTCTTCTGATGCAACTGAGGATACAGTTCTGGCCTTTCAGGCTGCAAATGCACACTGCTGGCTCATGTCCAGCTTTTCATTCACCAGAACCTCTGAATCCTTCTCTGCAGGGCTCTGTATGTTGAATATCATTCAGCTTGGTTGTTGTGTATTATCTGGTCTTTAGCAAAAGGATCTTCTAGACCAGACTTCATGACTCTACTAGCTTTCAGTTTGCAACAGTCTAACCCAAGCCAACACTAGGAGTTCTTAGTGGGATACGCTGTTTTGCTGAGTAGGAACACATTGCTTCCAGAGAAATAATCAGTAATCTTCACATAAACACATATTTGATAATTCATTAGTTTAAGCTTCTAAACTACAAGTTCAAAGAAGCAAGATTATTCTAAAGAAGAATTCTGTTAAGCTATTCGTTACTGATTAGAATGAGATTATAAACAGCACACTTCTAAAATAATTATTTTGAATATGCTTGACACAATTGTTTTCTAGCTTACTGTCAATGTTAAGACCAGAGAAGCAAAGAGTACGACTCAGTAGCACAGTCTGATGAATACTGGGTGGTTTTTTTCAGAATAGAATTTCTGTGATGGGTTACAGTTTTCCTAATTCTGACAAGACTTTTTTTCTGGTGGCTGACCAACACAAATGAAACTTTAAAACATGCTCTTCTGATTTAGGGAAATTTGTTACACAGTAGCTTTGACTAAGTGCCTACAAATAAATCAAAATGCCACGCTTACATTTCTATTAAGGCAACAATTATTTGTTACAAAAAAAGATTATTTCAGAATCTCTCATCCTTAGGACTTCTTTGTAATACAAACAGCACAACTTACAAGTTTTTACTGCAAAAAAAATGTCCATTCCCTCACACATCAGAATATTTTTTTATGGCATAGTGAGTGTCAAGAACACAGAGAATGTGTTAATACAACGGGAGTTTGGTATGAAAATATAATATAAAGACCAAAAGACCCCACCTATAAATTCTAGAATTATAGGGCTTCTTTTTTACCCAAAAGAAAACAGTCATAGTAATTTAACTGAACTCCAGTTGATAAAAATAAGCTACTCCAGTGTCCAATACAGACAGAGGGATCATAAAGTTTGATATATTTTATTATTATTATTATTATTGTTTTGACACAACATAATACTTGAGACCTTTTGGGGCTTACGCAATACAAATAAATTCTGTTGACTAGAATTTAGCAATAAAGCTATTAGTTCTGTTTATGACAGTTTCATCACTTGAACTTAGTACTTCCTCAGTGAAGCTTTTAGTCTAAGGCTGAAGAAGTAAAAATCTGTGCTGTTACTGAATCAGGCTTGATCTAATGTTTAAAGAAATTAGCAAACAACTAAAAATGTAGGTCCTTACCTAAACAGGATCTCCTTAGTGAAAAATTCATTGTAGTGTGTTTGTATTGGTAAAAATGAGAGTATGTCCTGTTGGTTTTTTTTTTGTTTGTTTGTTTTGTTTTGTTTTTTATTTGATTGATTAAAAACTGGGGAAAATACTTTCTCTGGATAATCATATTAATTTGTTTAACCTGGATGACCACTGAACTGTATACTTCACTTTAAGAAGAAACCCCTAAATCCCTATGTACAGTATTCTCAAATTTCAGATGTTCACAAATATTTTGTGAGCTGTGCTGAGTTAATTCTAAATAGTTTGATTCAATTATTTCTTGTGTTAGTCAATTGAAACTTCAGGAGAGCTGTTTCATAAGCCTGAGGTTGTGTGCTATATGAATACATGCAAGACTTTGAGCTATTGTACGATGCACACTTTGCACAAGAGATTTTCAAGACAGGTATAGAATGTGCATGAAAGCTGAAGAAATTATATGGTTGCAGTCAAAGTGTAATCTCTGAACAGTTTTTCTTCTATAGTAAACAATTAGTATGTGTTGCTTCTGGAGGGATAGACAGGGTAATCTTACTCTTTTTGCCCAGTGGAAAAACTGTCTTGATGTAATTATGAACAAAGAAAAAAACTGAATTTTCCATTACTTTGTCAACACTACTAATCCAAAATTTATGGGTTGGGTCAGTCCCAGAACAACAAACAAAAGGTAAAATACGACTGATGGATCTTTGTGAAATCTTTTCTTGTTCTGAGGTTTTCATTTGGAAATGAATTGTGGCTTCCTTCTGCTTCAAATTTTGTTTAATAAAAAGCATATTTCATCAGAACTGTGGATATAAAACGAGGTAGGAGTATTTGAATTTGGAATGCTGAAATTTTTAGAAGACTTGCATATCTGTCTAAATAGTTTAGCATCATCTAAGGATGTATTCTTATAAAATCCACAAGGTTTTATAAAATTTATGACCTATTGGGGGGGAAAAAAAAGCTGACTGCTGAAAATGGATGAGGCATTCATAACTTTTTAGAGGGGAAGCTTAGTTATTGTGCATGCTTTACAGATGTATTAATTTTCTTTTTTTATTGATCAGTTGTGTAGCTCATTCTGAACAACAAACACATACAAGAGACTGTATATTTTCCCTTTAAAAAACTGCAGAGATTATTGTTTTCATTTGACATTGTTTTTCTTTGGAACCTCTTCATATCGTGCCATTACGTAGTGGGTATTTTTGTCTTTTTTTTATGATACTTTGCTGGGTAAAACAAAAGCAGCCATGCCTATTGATGTACTCATTGGGAGTGAAGAGGATGGGACAGGCTGACCTCAAATGTAAGCGAGACCATAATGAGAGAAAGCATGTGTAAGTCCTCAGGCTGACCAAACTGATCTTTATTAGCTACAGGTTTTTTTTTTAGTGAGACCAGAGATGAATTATTCATACTGAGCAACCATGTGAATGAATTTGAATGTACTTCAAATTTTGACTAATCCCTAGGTGTGATGAGTCTTGCGTGCTTACTGCTTGCTGTATGTATGTTCTTTAATACAGGTTTTAAAGATACTGTAAAACTTAACTGATGTATGTAGATAAGCACAAAATGATTAATAAAATGGAGAAGGAAAAGGCATCTTGGTATTGTGGGAAAACACTGAAAAGCTGAAAACCCTTTGAAGTATATTTAAAAAAAAAATTACCAACTCTTACTAGAAACTGACATTCTGCTTTCACTCAGAGAAGTTACATTGCTACATAGGTTTTCATTAAAGATAAACAATTCTTGGTACTTTGAAATAAGTATGATGTGATTAGGAATTTCATCTGGGAACAATTACACAGCAATAGTTCCCTTTGAAATGACTTTTTTTTTTTTTTTTTTTTTTGCTACAGCTGTAAATGTTTGGTTTTGTGTGACAGTTTACATTCACACCATGGATGCTCGTATCCTATTATCTGAGAATGGCTGATCTATTAGTTTTACAGTAAGACTGCACTATACCCGGTTTTCCTTATTCTTCAGCACAAGAGTAGAAAGCAAAGAGTACCAGGCACCATGTCTGTTCCTCTCAAGTGTTTAAAAGAAATTGTGATCAATTACTACAGTGTTGTGTGGCTTACTTATTTTTCATGTGTTCTTCATTTTTGGTTTACTTAAAACCACAAGCATGCTTTATCCTCTGTTACATGTTCTTTTATTGAGACTTTTTCATGTTCTTATTCCTTTACCTTTCATCCTTTGATCCTTTTCCAGCTGCTCTTTCTGTGCTAATTGCTTGGGAAATGGAATATGCTGAACAAATGATTGGTTTATTGCTCCCTCAGGATAAAGAAACTTCCTGTTACTTGCAGGAGTTCGTATTAGGAACTCTTATTCAGAGATGAGACTTATCTACAAGTAGAATTCTTCAAGATATATGTATATGTTTACTTCTTGCTTGCTTTCCTCTTTCTATCTGAGGTTATCTTCTGCCTTCAAAATTCAGTGGTTGAAGGAGGATAAAACAGTTCTGGTGCAGTTCACTTACCTCTGTCAAACGAGAGCATCAAGCTGATCTTTGTAATAACTTAACAATTAAGTAGTAGAGATCTGTCCACCTACAGTGTGATTACGCACGAGTAAGAGCTTTTAAAGATCTCCAGTTCTTCTAATGAGTATTTTTGTTCCTTCCATGTACAGTGATATCTTTATTTTACACTCACACATTTTCCTGTTGGAATTGTGTGTCTGTTTAATGGATGGTTGATTGATGGAACAGTCAGCTGTAAGGTAAAAATGTATCTATTTTTTTCTGATTGACAGACATTTGATGGCCACTCCGATTATGTTAATGACCTGGTGTTTGCTCCAAAAGAAGGTCAAGAAGTTGCAAGTGTAAGTGATGATCACACCTGCAGGTATGTATTTTGTTCAAGACATCACTGAAATAGTAGCAGTGGCTTTTTATGTGTGTATTTACATGCTTGCTTATTTTTTTTTTTATTTCATGCTTTTTACACTCATTTAATTTTTATTGAGCTTTTATTTTGAAGGGGAAAATTAGCCTTGTTAACTACATTATGGGGGGTTTTTGTTTGATTTTTGTGTTTTGGTTTCTTTTTTACTTGTTTGTTTTCAAAGCGGTATTTTGAACTTAATAAATGAATGAGAAAACTGTTCTGTCTTGGAATTATGGAGAAAATTATTTTGAGGGTTATTGAAAAACATCTAAAAGACAGTGCAGTCATTAATCACAGCCAGCATGAGGTTCACAAAGGGAAAAGTTTTGTTTAACTCATTTTCGTGACAAAGTTATCTACCTAACTTACCAGGGGAAGCTGATTGCCCTAATCATTTTGGATTCCTGCAAAGCTTTGGCAACTGCTTCTCAAAGTATCTTTCTGGACAAAATGTCCAGTATGCAGCTACACAAAAATGTAATGCAGTCGATGAACAATTGGCCGAGGGATTAAACTCTAAGGGTTAAGGTAAATGGCATTACATTTTGTGGGTTACAGTAAGTGGCCAGTTCTGCGTGGCTCCACTTTAGGACTTGTTCTATTTAATGTTATCATAAGTGATCTGAATGCAAGACTTAGTGTACATGATATTTGCAGATAATACTAAATTGGAAGGAGCTGTTGACTCCCTTGGTAGAGAGGAGTTGCAGAGAAATGTTGGTGAATTGCAGGGCTGGGCAATCACCAACCACGGGCAGTTTAACAAAAGCAAGTGCTGAACTCAGTAGCTGGGATAGGGAAATCCTAGGTATAGGGATGTGAGGCTGAAGAGCAGCCCCATGAAGATGAATCTGGGGTTTCTGATTGACAACAAGTTGAACACAAGCCAACAGTGTGTCCTGGCAGCCAAAAAGTCCAAGCGTATCCTGGGGTGTCCCAGGCCCAGCACTGCCAGCTAAGTGAGGGAAGGGCTTGCTCTGCACTGTGCAGCCTCACCTCGAGCACTGGATAGAGTTTTGGGCACCACAATATGAGAATGTCATATAACTATTAGAGAGGGCTATTTGGAGGAGCACTTCATAGATGGGAAGAGATCTAGAGGGCAAGATAAATGAGGAGCAGCTGAGGTCTCTTGGATTGTTTAGGCTGGAGAACGAGAGGTGGAGGGGTGGCCTAATTGTGTCCTGCAGCTCCTCATAGGGAGCAGAGAGGCAGCGCTGAGCCCTGCTCTCTGGTGACAGCGGCAGGGCCTGAAGGAAAGGCATGGAGCTGTATCGGGGGGGGGGTAGTTTTGGGAGCTGGGAGAAGGTTCTTCACCAGAAGATGATGGTCCCACAACAGGCTCCCAAGGGTGGTGGTCACAGCATCAAGCTGCCAGCGTTCAAGAAACATTTGGACATCACTCTCAGGCGTACTGTTTAATTTTGAGGTTGTCCTGTGTGGAGCCAGGAGTTGGGCTTGATGATCTATGTGAGTGTCTTCCAACATGTGTTATTCTGTGATTGTGTGCTGTCAATTTCACCTGTTGGGACAGGAATAAAAATGTCTGAACATGTACGCATGATGTAAGGCATGCGTAGCTCAGCACTGAACCATGCAGACTCTTGTCCATCCATTCTGTCATCAGCTAAGTCAAATTTAAAACCAGTATACCCCTGTGAACTTGTCCACATACACAAACCTATTAGCCTTACTGGGTGTTGCAAATAAGTCACATAAGGGCAGTGTCCTACTAGTACAGTGATACAAGCAGCTTATAGTACAGTGATTAAAGTTATTCCAAACCCAATGATTTCCAAATTGCAAATAATGAAAGACAAGGGAAAGCTGGTTAAATACTCTGAAAAATACTGCTTAAGGTCTTGTAGTACAAGTTTTTCCTTGTTGAAACATTCCCTCATCCTGCATTTCTGGTGGTGCTCATGAATCTGTAATGCTGCTACTCTGCAATTCAGCTCAGATTTCAAGTGAGTAGGTTGGCAGCTGTGCAGGCTTAACAAGTCATTGCAATAGTGAAAGGCTTAAGCATCATCATCTTTGACTTTTCTTGTTATAGCTGTGAGAAAACGGAAGTTGTCTCAATTAAGGAACTATTTTAGTTTTTCTCTGATTATGTGAAGTTATTGCCATATTGATATTGATTGCAATGGAAATAACCATTTAAGACTTAGGGGGGAAAAAAAGGCCATTTATTAGTTGAACTTTAAAAAAAAAAAAAAAAAAAAAAGTGTCTGAAGCTACCTGCTAAGAGAAAAGGCAATAGCTGCTAGGATTATTCTGTGTACAAGATTTGGTAAAGGGCAAATCATCAGCTGGTATAAATCATGGTCTATTAGCTTTAGTTGAGTTACTCTGTTCTCAAATTTAAAATCTAAAAGGCTTGTGAGTTTTAGATGCCCCTAGAGAATTCAGAAATAGTACTAAGACCAGTGAGTGGATTTTTAGGAGCTCTTCTGTCCATATTTCTAAGAAAATCATTAGGAATGAATAGTAGCAATGTGTATGACTTTATATTTTTAGCTTGTTTTGATTTATTCTCTATTCTTCATTTCTTCAGTGCGTCTAAACTAGTGTTGGGTTTATTCAGCGAAGAGCTATTTGAAAATGTTTTGGCATGTTTTGTTTGTTTTGTGATATGATCAGTGTTCCTGGTATGACAGAGAACTGTTTTAAAACCAATAGGCTAATTGATACTAACTATAAAAGGAAATAGACTGATGTAATTAACATATAGTATCAGGAGTTGAGCTTGGTAACCTTGACAGGCAGTTATGCAGTAAGCCATAAAGTCTATAGTTAAAAGCCATGGGAAGTATGTAGGATTTTTGTTTTTTTTTTTCTGGATACTTGAGTTCTTATTTTTTTCCATTCATGCATGTGGAGCATGAAGACATTTTTTTATATAATTTAAAGGTTACACTTTCAAAACTAATGGAAAATGCATTCCCTCAGACTTACCAAAATCATTCCTTACTTACTGTGTAATCTGCTTCAGCAGTAGTGTAAGAAGACAAATAGTTTTTCTGTCTGTGTTTAGTTTCTACCCTGAAATTTTTCTCAGGATACATCATCTGTTCATACCTTTGGAATGAAGTACTAGAACAATTAGCACAAGAACATGGAGTTTCAAGTATTTCAGTGTTATTCTGTCAGAGTTCCACTTGAAATAATAAAGACTTGTGTCTTGAAATAATTAACACTACATTTCAGTATGGACACTATGTAGAGGGACTCATTTAGATTTTACCTTGTTTTAACTCAGCACTAAGTTTAACAATTTGTAGTGGATATGAGTTTTCATCTGTTAAACCATCTTGCCACGAGCTGCTACAAGCATGATGTCGTGTAGCTGGGTTTGATTTTTTTTCATTTTTTTTTTTTTCCTTTGTGTTGTTGGACAGCTTAAGTCAGATGCCTGTTGAAAAGAGGGTGTGGTATTACATTCAGGGTTTTTACCTTTACATTGCTATCACGTGATTCAGGGATTCTTGTTGCTGCTTTTATGTCATTTTGTTGGTCTTGTAACACAAGACCAGCTGCAAAATAGAACTGATTATGAAACAGTACTGAAAATACTGTTGCGTACAAATAATTGCAGTAGCCATCTATGCTACCTGGTTGTGAATAGAAGTGCACTCAGACAAAAGAAGAGGGGTCTGTTTGTAAACTCAAGGTTAAAAAAAAATTAAACATCTCATATTTCTCTACACTGGCAATCTCAAAACTAATACAGCGTTAGAAAATATTTCTTCTCTGACAGAAGACACCTTTGAAAGATTGATTAAACCCCCACGATGTTGTGGGTGCTCACAACTGTATTTATATTAGAGATCAAAATTCCCTTAGCTGCAGAAATTGCGCGTGCAGATTTGCTTGAAAAATTAAGACCTCAAGTTCTATATGTTATTTGTTACTTTCTTGATTGTGTCCCAAGGATGGCTGTATTCCAGTAAGTACGAAGCTGTGCCCAAGGGTGTAGTTAAGATACATTTTTGGCAAAATAGTGTGATTTCAAATTTTGCTTGTATTGATTGTAAAATAACATTGAAGAATTTGCAGGATAGTTTCCTCTTTCACTTTTTTAAGCATTTCATAATTGGTTTGCCCTTCCATTAAAAATAGAAAAAAAATATTTTTGAAGTGTGACTGCAAAGTTTTAATTTGAATACCACCAGTAGAGAAAATATCTAAAATAACTATTATTAAATTATTACTGTAGTATTAAGCAAAATTATAAGTCAAATTTGTAAGTCAAATGTTTTAACATCGAGCACACTTAAAGTAAAAATAAGTAAATATGTGTAAATAAATGTCTTATATTTGCATTTTTTTAATACATTTCTTTTGAAAGCCATGTGCCTGGTAATCTCATTATTTTCCTTTAAATCTTGTTGATTTCTTGGTGTCATAAGAGCTTGTTCAGGGAATAAGAAAAGAAATCTTTCATAGTAACTTGTTCAGGGAATTTAATGCCTTAGAATTTGAAAGCATTATACACTGCTATACACTGAACATCTGCTTTAAGTGTAGGAGCACCTACATCCCCCCCATTGCTAATAAGGTCTGGGTGAGCAGAGCCCTCTGTTCACCATTTTAAGAAAAGTATATCTGTAGGATCTCAAAATATTTTCATAGTTATCATTCTGCAGGGATTCGTACGGGCAAATCATTCTTTTTCTGATACTTAATAAAGATCCTGTAAAATGTACATAGGATATGTTTGGGAAACGCAAAGAGCTTGACTCCATTTAGCTGTTGGTTAGTAGTTCTTGACACTCTCTAATATTTCTTGAATTATTTCACATCAAATATCATCCTGTTAAAAGTCACTAATCTGATCTGTACCCTGACAATGAACACAAACGTTAAGCTGCCAGGCCAGACTGCAGAGAGATAGGTCTTGAATGTAATTGGTAACTGCCTCATACTCCTTCCTCACTCAACAGAAAGATTTACTGTTGGAATCAGGACTTTAATAATGACAGCATGGCAATTTCTCATGGTCACTTTTCATGGAAAGGACCATAGCCCCATGCCTGCTGGAGTTCAAAAGCAGCGCTCTCAGAAATATGCTTTGAATTTTGGCTGGTCCTGTGTGGAGCCTGGAGTTGGACTCGGTGATCCATGTGGGTCCCTTCTAACGGAATGTTCTGTGATTGGAAAGTTAGACTTAGTTCCTATGTAGACATACATGAGGGAAGGTTTGGTACCACTGAAAAGTAAATTAACTATAGAATCACAAAACTTGTGGTTCTTTATGTGTTGGGTTCTGGTGTTTTGGTTTGTTGTTTGTTTGTTTGTTTGTTTGCTTTGACCTGTAATGTGTTTATGTGGTACTCTTATGTCTTAGATATATTGCATGGGTAATTCACTAGACAGTAGCCAGGAAAAACAGTGATAACTCTTTGTTTTTTGTCGTGTGATTTTTTTAATATGTTGTCAGTGCTTGTTGTACCTCTCTTATCTTGTTTCAGTCAGTTACCATCCTCAATTCTTTCACCAAATTGTTATTTGTATCTCCCTATTGTTAGTGAACTCAGTTAGAGATTACAAAAAAATAGAGTATTCTATTCCATGTTATTCTATCTTAATGTATTTGTTGTGGCAGAGTTCCCCAGTGTCCCCTCATATTATAAATGTCGTACTGAAATGTTAATCTTTTTTGATGTGTGCTGATCACATTTATCAAGCTAGTTATGCATTATAATGGATGAAAATAAATGAACGTCTTGGATTATTTTTATCACTTCAGTCTTTTGCTTCGCATGCTTTTTGTATGTATCCCTGTATGTTCCCTATTTGAAGTCTTTCATGATTTCTGTTATACTTTACAGTCCTGACCCAACTATTAACCAACAATTTTGGTTGTACTTACCAATCACGATGCAAGTATTAACCAGTCTCCTACTATTGTATCCAGTCAGCATAAAAAAAGAAAAGAAATCACTTTCCAAATCAAATGTTTGGAATGTTATTTCAGTCTGATCTTAAGTATGGGTGAATAAGCCTTTAGTTACAAAGTCTTAAAAATATTCAGAGAAATTTTATGAAATGGTAGCAATTTCCTGTGTGACGTGTTATGACTTATGTTAAGAATCACTAAAAAGAGTTTTAGAATGTAGTGTAACATATAAATTGTTTTAAATATAAATCATTGCATTTGATTTGTTTGGCAGTTATTTTATGTTCTAGAAACTCAGTGGCAAAATCACAGTTGAATTTCCAGTAATGGTCAGCCCTCAGAAGCAGTTAGTTTTAGGTGGTCTACATTTACAACTCAGTAAATGTTGATCAGAACTGCTGATTTTTTTTTTTTTAGTTAAAAAAATACATTTGAAGTTTTATATTAATGCAAAGATAGTGCTTAGTCTCTCTGCTTTTGCTTTAGGTAACTAAAGATATTGCAGGAGTAATGCTGGCACGTTTTAGTTTCTCTTCATCTGAGCATGCATGTTAGTGAAGAACAGTTGGCCAAGATGGCTCTCACACTTCTCACAGCACTGCAGGGCATAATCAGGATTCCATCCCACAGTTACCAATGGAGAAACTGATCAATGCTTGTATAACCAAATAAATATTACAAGCTAGAGAAACTTCAGATTGTAATGCTGAATTTCAATCTAAAAGATTCAAATATCTACTTCTTTAATAATTGATGGCTCCATTGGCCACTGAAAGAAAACTGTGAACCTGAGTCGGCTTTCTGATAAACTATTTACACATTTATTTCATAGATCAAAAATAATTGAAGGAAATGCCCTACTAGGACCTTGTATGCTGAGTAAGGAGGTGGTTAGGACAGTTCTTCTGCCTAGAAGACCAGTGTTAAGCAACGCAGATGAATTTCCTCTTTTCCCAGTGCAACCATTTTTGTGGCATATTTGGCACTATTTACTAAGTTTTTCTGCTACCTAATTCTGCTACAGATTCACTTAGTTGAGCAGTGCATTACTTCATTTATAGAAACTTTATCAGTAAGACAAAATGAATTACTTGAAGCTATCCACCTTTGTCTCATGAACTGCGAGTAGAAATTTTTTATGGTTCCTCTTGAGCCTTCTCTTCTTTCATGTCCTACCCAGAATTTTCTTTAAATCTTTGGTAACCACCACCATACATAGCTGACAAGAAACTTGAGGCAAGGCCATCGTTGGCTGTATTCTCCATAGGGTTAGCCAGTTTCTGCATTTGCATTTTCCTTTGCCAAGATCTTCTCACTCCTGCTGCACAATGAGGAATGACTTAATTCTCTTTACTTTTTTGTGTGATTTCTGGAAGTTGGACTGCTCAACCTCTTCCTCGTTCTGTAGACTATTCAGTAGTGACAAGACTTGGCTCACACATGGAATATGTCTGCTGGAGATACAAAGAAACTTCAGCAAAGGATATCTAAGATAGCTGTTATAAAAAATAATTAAAACCTCTTGTTGGTCATTTTTAAGAGTAGGTCAGGAAGTAATCACTGAGTTCAAGGATAGGTGATGCAGCTTTGAGGCAAGGAGTCACTGAATGATACTAGGTATTCTATGGTTCATCCTTGTTCACTGAGGTTGTAGGAAACCTTATGTTGAATGAAATTGGGTGGGTGTTTTTTGTTTTTTAACTTCCATCTTCTAGGGATTTTTGAAATGCCTTAAAGTTACAGTATGTTTTTGCTCTTATACTATTCCTTATGATGACTTTTATTCACTTAAAACTTGGTTTTGCTCTCTAGTTAGAATTATTCTGTATTTGGAAATTAGAATACAGAATAAGGGTAATATTCAGTGCCACGAAGCAGGTTTTTAATGCTCTGATGAATACCTTCCTAACTTTCTTTAAAAAAAAAAAAAGTCTGTTTTGTGATAAAATTGCCACACATATGCAGCTTGTCTGTTATCTGTATTAATTCATACTACATAAAATAGTGTCGTTTCAAAGTAGTTTGAATAGCTCCATGCTTTGAGATAACTACAGTTATCATCTGTTTACCCATAGAATGTAAGTGATAAGAGAAATATACCAGTGCTCCAAGAATTGTCTTGAATGGCATGTGTAGCTACCAGTAATTTTGTATTAGTTTAAAATTGCATATGCTACAGAATATAATTTCTCAATTCTTAGTTGTTTAAAAATAAATGAATTTACTGAGCAGATGTGTAGGTAATTTTTGAGGCTTTCCTTTATTCTAGCTTTGGCCTTTATTTCAACTATGGTTATTAAGATTTTTCTTCTTTAAGATATTCTGGATTTTTTTTTTTTAACTATTAAAAACAAACAAACCCACAAACCCAATAAGTCTGTTCAGTAATACTCAATGGAGGGAGTAGGATCAATACAAGGATGATGTAATGCAGAGGTACAAAAAATAAAAATATTTGATGAAGAGTAGACAGTAGTTTGTTTTAGTATAAAACAAGGTAATATTAGTAAAGTTTCATGGAGTTTGAATGTAAACCGAGAGTTTCAGTCTTTACAGATTGATTTATGTGATAGGAATGTGGAGAGAACCGGAGGGTTTTTATAGCATCTGTAGCTGATTTGGTTATTACCAAGCAACTGAAAACTCAGTTTGGCTAACATTTTGATCTTTGCACATTTGTGACTTGTGTTAGTCACTAGGAAATATTTCAAGGTGTTAATTAAATGTATTTGTAATTGTAATTTTCCGTAACAACATGTATTTCATGCATTCAGTCAAGGATCTGTTTGGATGTGTACTGTCTGTTTCTTTCCAAAACTAAATGATATCATATTTTTATCAATAAATAAAGAAGGAAATATATGTGGGGCATTTATCTTTTTCTCCTTTCCTTCTCTAGTGTTTGTTACTAACAATCTCAGCATTCGGACAAAAAGAAAAAATAGTTTAGCATTTTATAAATAACAAAGTTACAGAGGTAGAAAGCATAAATTTCTGTCTTAGCACTTAATAACCTCAATCACTTCAGGGAAGGAAGCATGATGGCATTCTCCTTTGGCCAAAATGATTCACCATCTTCTGTTATATCATAATTTTCTCCCTGCACATTAAATACACACACAAAGTGTTGATTTGACTTGGACAAATCTACAAGGCAAAATTTCTGGCAATAGAAGAAAGTATTGTATGTTTCTAAATTACCTAATCAAGTAGATATTTCATTTTTTTAAACAGTTGTCAGGTTTTTGTTTTGACTTTTTTTTTTAGTAAGGACACTGATCCTTCAAGATTAGAAACTGTATTTTCTACAGAGAAAACAAATATTTGATCTGTTGTGGTTTGGCATGAGAAAATAGCCATTCATTAAACATACTTACTTTATTCCCATATATTTTGTCTAGACTTAGGATGTATTATGTAAGTTTTTTTGTAATTTGGAAAATACAGTGCTCTGAGCACCCTGGTGAGATATGAAGTGAAAAAGTCTGGAGGAAGTGAGCAAAAATCCTCTAGAATCAACAGTCATAGTGCACAGCCACTCATCTTACTGTGAAGACTGAGCAGGACACTGTGCTTAAAAATTAGATGGTCTGTGTGTTAGTGAGGAAGGATAGATGTATGTGTTTGCGTGTGAAAATGCATTTTATGGTGTACAGCCACGTGCTTGAAATTGATTTACACTACTTTATGCTGATTTAATAGGAAAAGAGGCAGTTAAGCAGTAGCTGTGAGTCTCTGTTTTGGTTTTGTTACATTTTATAAACCCAGTAGCTTCATGGCTCAGTGAACACTCTTATGGAATGTATCCAAAGAAAATCCAGTCATCATCTAATCTAACTTTGGTGTTTCAACATACACTTCCCTGTCAATCCATGTTACTGCTGTCTGTTTTTATTTTTCTTAATATTATATGTTTATGCCTGATACATACTGTAGATAATTCTGAAGAAAAAAACTAAACTGATATGCATGATTTATTTGTTGAAAGCTTGCCAAGACCCTTGGTAGGCTATTGTACGTCTGCCACAAATTCTTTAGCTTCATTTTTAGTTTCTTGTATTTCCATTATTCGTTATTAACCTACCAGAAAAGAAGTAAAAATGCATGTACTATATAAGCAGAACACTTCAGTGCATCATCTTTTTCATGAGAACGTGGATGATTTAAGTTGCTTGGTACTTAACTCTAGATTGCTTGCATCAGCTAGACTAACAGTTATCTTCCCACTTTGTGGTGCTGTCTGTTAATTGTGCCATAGTACAAAGGCTGCAATATTGAATTATGAATAAAGAGAGAAAATACATTTAGATTTCATGCCCAGACAACTGAGTTTGTTAACTTATTTGAATGTTGTCTTTTCATACAGAGTGTGTGTGTCCTGTTCATCAGTTTCAGAATACATTATCTTCAGCTCTGGCAGCTTTTACTGACTTTTATGCACAATTATTAAGCATCTGCACATTTCATTCTACATTTCTATCATTTCTTTTCTTCCTGAAGTGACTAAGCACAAACTGTTTTTCTTTTGGGTCTCTTCTTTTGTTAAATGTTTTGAAGCACAGATTTTAATGTATTAGCAGTCTAATACATAGTTCAATTCTTTACTTTTTTTTTTTCTTTAGGGTCTGGGATTTAGAAGGAAATGAGAAGGCCCATTTTGTTTTACGTTCTCCTGGAATGAGTGTTTGCTGGCATCCTGAAGAAGCTTTTAAGGTTGTGCTTTGCAGCTCTTCATCACTGCCACCTTTAACATAGCAGGAGAAACTCTAAACTATGAATTTTGATGCTATGCTAAGGCTCAAGTTTGGGGAGCCTGTGCACATTATAATTGGGTATTGGTAGAATCCACTAAGGTGAAGTCAGTGTAAATAACTGTCATGCTTAATTCTTTTTTACTCCGAGTCCCTCGTTCTTCCCATCAGAAATGCTCTTTCTTGATTGCATACATCAGTTATTGTTGATTACTATTCTGCTGTTTACATGTTAACGTACAGTTATCAGAGAAAAGTTTCCATTAATCATGGTAACAAGACTCACCAATAACAGACTTCTGTAAAGCAAGCCAAATATCTGTTTGAAATTACCAAGAGATTTGTGGTTTTGTTTTTCTTGCTTGGAATATATGAAACATGCTGAAAAATCAAATAAAAAATTATGATTTTGTACTTATCCATTTATTGTACCAGATAAGGATTAGTCTGTTGATATATACCAAATTGTTCAGCTTTGTTAATGTTCTAGTCCTTTCAATTTAGGATTTATTATTTCTTTTGTGTTCATAATTGCCTTAAGTAGCTACACATGGTTTTTCAGATTACCACAAAAATGCACACTTCTATCAAAAAAAGCAGTCAAATCAGGTGTCAAATTAGTTAAATAACAGCAGGGAACAAGGTTGGGCTCTTCTCACTGGTGACAGAATGAGGGGAAATGGCCTCAAGTTGCACAAGGGTAAGTTTAGGTTGGATATCAGGAAAAACTTCTTTACAGAAAGGGTTGTTAAGTGCTGGAATAGGCTCCCCAGGGAGGTGGTTGAGTCACAATTCCTGGATGTGTTGAAAAACCTTTTGGATGTGGTGCTCGGGGACATGATTTAGCAGAGGGTTGTTAGGGTAGTATGGTTAGGTTGTGGTTGGACTCAGTGATCTTCAAGATCTTTTCCAACCTGAGCAATTCTATCATTCTGTGATTCTATGATCTGAATTCTCCTTATGCTTCTCACCAATGTATGGTTCTTACTAAGAAAACTAGGAGAACTGTTGATTCAAGTAGCATCAGAATTGAATGTCTGCTGTCGTTTGCTACTAGCCAGTGTTGGTATACAAAATCAGTAAGTGTGAAGGCAGATATTACAGTTACACTGATCAATATCATTGTTTCCTGAACAGCTCTGTCAGTCAGTTCCTTGTACTCAAAACAGTGACTTGCTGAGAACTCTTTGGTGCTGCTAAGCACCAAAACATACATGCGTATACGTATGTGTGTATATGTATATATAGATGAAATCATGTAATCACTATGACCAATGTGATTGGAGTACAATTAAAAGTGCGTAAGTCCAAATATTGATGTATCCTTAAAAAGATTGTAGGTTTGCTTTAGAGTAGAAAAGCTTTAAAAGATTCTCTACGTGCTAAGTTTACAAGGTTTTACTGTTTCCTCTTCCAGCTGATGGTAGCAGAGAAAAGTGGAACAATACGATTCTACGATCTAATTACACACCAGGCCATTCTCTCCCTAGAGTGTGAACAAACACCGCTGATGTCAGCAGACTGGTGTTTAAAGAATACTCTCAGAATTGGAGCAGTTGCTGGATGTGATTGGCTAATCTGGGATATCAGTCATTCCAGGTATGTTTTATGTGTAGGAGAGTATTTGCTCCTTAAACAGCACGTGAAGTCATGTGACTACTTTGCTAATATAGCATTTAATTGCAGTATGTATTGCATCACCTATTCAATTAATAGTAAAAATTCATCAGAGATTATAAAATAAGTACAGGTCATTTCCTGCCTTACTTTTTCATGCCTACTTCTATCTGTTAAAATAACATGATGTTTCTTTTTGTCCATTTGAGAGAGGACATCTCTCCTGTTTGTGAAGCTTGTTTATTATCGTGTCATTTTAAGTCATAAATACGTAACTTTTGAAACATGATAAAGTCACTAATTTAATTGATTTTCCTACTCCAAATTGAGATGTAGGCTGCAGGGAAGCTCATGTTTTCTGTAAGCTTCTTCAGAAAGAGTAGACAATATTTCCCATTCGGTGTTTAAAATAATTGTTTTGATACTTACAGTATGATCTGTAGTTTGCAGAAAGGTTTTTGACTTGTAATGTCTGTTTTAGTTATCCGCAGGATAAGAGACCCGTCCACGTCGATCGAGCCAGATTCTTCAGGTATAAGTGTTGCCTCTATTGTGTGATTTTCTTTCTAATATAAATCTATGTATAATCAAGTGGTTGTGAGTTAGGGAATAGTTGTCTCCTAAATCATTTTTTAGGGGGACCTGGTCTATAAGCTTTGTGAAATTTGTGAACAACCATGATTTTTTCTCTGTTACACAATAACATGCACACAGGGGTTTTGATAGTAAATAATTTACAAGCCATTTCCCTGAATTTCCTTGGTGTCAGTGGAATAAGTGATGGCTTCACTCAATTAGTTGGAAGTGAGATATCTCCAGTTTATGTGTGCTTCCGATAGTCTGATAGGGATATTTGAAAGGTAATTCATTTTATTCATAGGTGGTCCCGAGTGAATGAAAATCTGTTTGCAACCATTGGATATCCAGGAAAGGCGACTACTCAACTGCTTGTTCATCACTTAGGACATCCCCAGGTAAACTTTCGAATTCAGCTTTTGGATGGGATTGCATCTATCCCTTTCAAATCAAACGAATAAGTAGCTAAAAGCTAGAACTGAAAAATAGCCAAAGCCATCCAGAAATGCTGCTTGGCCTATTTGTTTTATTTATTACTTCATCCATGCTATAGAAAAATCTCACACAATACTTAGCCTGTTACTTAAAAGGCTGCTTGATCTACCCATTTGCTATGTCTCATTTATGTAAAAGGGAAGAAAAAAGCTATGGTTTATTGGCTTGTGGTAGCAAGGGTAATGGGAGGCCAGTTGGAATAGATGATCTTGTAGGTCCTTTCCAACCTTGTGATTCTATGATTCTATGAAGAAAAAAAACCACACATTTAGCCCGTTATTTAATAATTTTTTCAGTATTTTTATTTCTAAAGATACAAAAATCAGATAGTTGTGTATTTTTCAGCTTTGAATTAATTATGTTATTAACAAGAATATATCAGGACAGTGCATGTCAAGTACAAGGAGTACTTTTGGTTTTGCTCAAGTTAGTATACATTTGCAGAGTAAAAGATATCTCCAAACATAAATAGTTGTAATTACGCTTAAATAGAAGGAAGTAATTTCATTTAAAAGATTTCATCATGAAAGATGTTGCTGCATCTTACTCAAATACAGTAAGCCACTGCTGGAACACTTGAAAAAATAATCAGTTTTTTCAGTTTCATTTTTGATGTATTTTAACTGTTTGTTTTTTTGTTGTTGTTGTTTTGTTTTTTTTTTTTTAAGGAATATTACTTAAGTGAGAATTTGTTCATGCAACTTGGTATATGTGGTGTACGTGGTAAGCTGTAGTGATACTTCTCTCTTTTTTTTTTTCTCTCTCTTTAAGCCCATTCTTACTGGTACTGCAGCGGTAGGATCTGGATTGACATGGCACAGAACCCTTCCATTATGTGCAGTTGGAGGAGACCATAAGATTTTCTTTTGGGTAACAGAAATGTAAAAATTGCCATATGCTTTCAGTATTGAACTTCACAGTATGACATCTTTTTCATAGCAAAGGGATTGGTATTTATTCATTTGCAGGACATAAGAAAAAGCAAAATAAGAACCTTTTGTGTTTCATTTTCAGCTTGCAAATGCAATAACTGATAAAATCAGATATCATAAATCTGACCCTGTCTAACTTCCCTTAAAATATATACATTTTTCAACATGGTGTTTGGTGTGGCATTTGTTTTTTTAATGGTAACTTTGATTTGTTTATTTGAAGAGATTGTGTATCTAGCAATCTCAGTTGTCTCTCAGTTAACACAGCACAAATACTTTGAGATTCTCACAGAGTGCCTACAGCATGAACACCTGTTTCTGTCTTAACTTTCCTGATTGATTCACTGCTATCTTTTAAGAAAGAAATACAGTAACGTACTGTCATAAAATATTATCTGTGAATGTGTTTGCTGATTACAGAAGTTACCACACTGAAGAAGCTGATGGTGTAATCACAATAATTTTAATACCTATAGATAAAAAATCAAATTGAACTCTACAAAAAATGTGTTTATAGATTTATTTGGGTTGCCAGCAAACTAAGAGCCATTTACTACCTATTCCAAGATACTCTTATTACTGATTTATATTAAGCAGTATAAAATGTATTTTAGAAAAAAATATTCAGTAACTAAATTGATACTGTTATAATTTGTAAGGTCTTTTTAACATTTTAGGGTTGTCACATGTACTCTAAATTGAATTTGTTTGCCATCTTCTAAACAAGGTAGATGTGTTATTGCCGTCTTCTTCTGTGTGCTACAAAACAAGCAAAAGCCAATAATTAACATACATCAAGAACTTCATTTGTGTAGTTGGTAATACCTCTGTCTCCACACACTGTTATATAATTGGACAATTCCAAATGATCTGAAAGACCTCTTTTTAATTTTTTTTTTTTTTTTTTAATCCTTGCTAGCGAAACAAAACCTGCAATTCTGACAGACTTAACTTCTGCTGACTCGGTGGAACTTTATTCCATGTCTCAAATTTAAGCAGCTTCTGTAGATGGAAGGATCGAGTAGTCCAAAATAGTGAAATCTGAAAAATTGCTCACTTTCCTAGGCTTTCTCTGAAAGAGGTGGTTATTAAAACAATATTTATGATCCTTAAACAGAAAGCAAGAAAATTTTAAAATCCAAATATTTTAAAAACCATTTGGATGCCACAAACGAAGAGCTGATAGAATTGGTCTGAGGGTATCCAACAGATTTAAATATGGGTAAACATTTTGGTGTTACTGTGGTGTCCAGTCAGAATCAGCTGCATGCAACATTTTGGCCCCTTTCTTTTCTTCCAAGTCATTCACTCAACCACATACAATACAACCAAAACATTCATTAATAAAAGTAAGTATTCAGATAACCTTATAAAGCCATTTTGGGTATCTTAGTTCTTTGTGAGAAAGCACCAAAAGTTTAGAACAAGCAAAGTAGCATTGAGAAGTGAATAAAAGTGGAAATGGACCCGAGAAGCATGTAGCTATTTAGCATGCAACCAAGAAAATTTTATAGCAGTATTCTCAAAGAATTTGACCTGTACTCTTTGGACAGTCTTTGATCATACAGGATCAGACTGAGTGCTTTGTATTTGTTTATTCCATTTCACTGAGCATCTCATTGCTTGTCTTGATGTTGGAGTTGGCCAGAGCCTGTTGGCTTTGAATTGTGATAGTTCATGAGAGATAAGTTCAGGGAAATGGAGCTAGACCTAAGAGCTGCATGTTCCCAAGTAGCATCATCATGCCTTTGGTATTACCTTTTCAAGTCACCTTTGGCCATGTTCCAGAATACAGCATTTCTCCAGATCCTCTCCCTTTTTATCTTCTGTTTTTCCTTCTATCTGTATCTAGTTATTCTTCTAATTTCTAGCCAAAATACCACACTGCAGTTTATTTATCTGAGTTCTTCAAATGATGCAACCAGAATATAGATGGAATTTTTAGAGATACAAGGACTTTCACCATTTTCCCTTGTAATGTAGCAAATGGACTTAATGCATCTAATATACTTCCCGCAGTGAGTAGCACTCTGATTCATCCCCTCCTTTGTCACCATCCAGATGATCTTTTCTAGGAAAGTGCAAGTAGCTGATGCTACTATAAGACTTGAGTCCCTGGAGTCCACAGAATATAGAGCTCTTTTGTGTTCATTTTGCCAGAGACGTACAGTTTTCCATTTGGGCTCCACTGACTAACAGCCATAAAAATTTACCCTTTTTTATTTTGGACAGTAGAGAATTAATAGCAAATGGTTGGGAAAAAAAAAAAAAAAAAAAAAAGGTAACCAAAAGGAAATCTCCATGCACAAAATGCTAAAAAATGCTGGACTGGAATTTACACAATTTTGTTACCGTTAGCCTAGTTTTGGAAGGCTGTCCAATCTTGACTGGTGCTTGCTTAATTTGCAAAGTAAGCAGAGGATGTTTCAAGATACAACACTTAATCTAGCTCTTAGCCCCAGCTTTTGACCAGAAACTGAAAGGGAAGGTAAAGTAAAAACAGGAGATGTAGTTGGCTCATAGACAGCTAAAATTTTTGTGGGTCTGAAAGAAAAATTTGGAATTTGGCCATACTGCTACTATAGTGAAAGTGAAACAGCTTGTTTTGTTTTGTTTTGTTTTGTTTTGTCCTTCAGAGCAAAATTTAATATAGCATCTTGGTATGCCTAATATAAAGTATACTCAGTACACAGTACATATTAGCAAAGGCAGTTTGCGTTAGATATATATAGGTACACTTTGAGTCAGGTATTTTTTTCGTTTATTATTTGGAGCTGCTCAAACTGCAAGGAGACAAGAGGCAGAAATTTCTTTATGGTCTAATTATGACGCCAAGATCCTTGGTTTTCAGGACTGCTTAAAACTATTTACCAAGAACTTGAATGATGTTGTCAAGCTCAGGGCTTTTCTTATCATTTCCTTCCTGTGTAAGAGAGTATTTAAAGCAAACAAACAAGAAACAAAACAAAACAAAAACAAAAACAAAAAAAAACAAAAAAAAACAAAAAAAAAAAAAACAAGGTTAATGATTTTGGCATGGTCCCAAAGTTCTTCCCTGCAGAACAAATAAATTAGTTAAATCTCTGATGTTGCCGTAGCATTGTACCAGGAAAACTGAAAATTAAAGAGCTGCTTTCAGAGAATTGTAGCCCATATATCACTTAATTCTCATTTTGTTTTTTAAATTGAACCTACATAACACCTGAGATTGCATTACTCAGTCTGCCTAACAATCATGGGGCTGGTAATTCTCTGACCCTTCTCTTGGCTTGCTGCGTACGTATTCTGACATACCTAAATTATTACTGAGATAGATTTTTTTTTTTTTTTCTATTGCTTCAGTTGGGGGAAAATCACTGAGGCTATACAAGTTTTGTATGGAAAGTTTTGCCAGAATTCCATTTGTAAGCATGGATTTAGAGGACTCCATGGGAAATCAAAAAAATGTTGATCTACACTTTGACCTTTTCAGCTGTTCATTGGACCACCTTAGTAAAAACAACTGTTGCCCCTATGGAGGATCAGGTGACACCATGTCTGGAAATTTTTTTGGACCAACTTTTTGTATCAGTTTAACTTACCTCTCAATTGTATAGCTATTAGAGTTCGATGCTGATTCTAAGAGAATTTTATGTCCTGGGACCTGTAACAGTATATCAGCATATAAAATGCATATGAACACTATACGGTACAGTAGCACTTGCCAGTTTTTTCAGCCTCTGCAGTTCTGCTTTGCAATTGACTAAAGGCTCTGATTTTGGGTAGTATAAAAATATATGTAGCGAATCACTTTCAGTGCTTTGAAGCTTTTGCTGTTCTCATTACTTTCAAGTGCATGCTAATCATGTGACAAAATATCTTCATTAATGAGGACAAAGTTTTGGTCTGTACATGCAGCTTTTGCTTACACTCACAAGTTATCCTCTGCTAACTTGCACTCCAGCTTGCTGTGCAAGTTATTCTCAGCATCTCTAGGCTTAACATCTTCACGGTACTAATGTTCAACTGAAGTATATTTTAGTAGCTGTTAATCAGTCTTTAATCTTTCTTTCATGTCTCCACCTTTAAGCACGTGTATGCATGTACATATACATAAATAGGGTATGAACTGCCAGCAGTTATGTACTGTGCAGTATTTATTCCTTAATGTGGTATTTATCATCCAGTATAGGTACTGATACAAAGTACATGTTTGACTAACATCCATAAATTAGGATATTATCGCTCAATTATATATATGTGGTTGAAGCCCCATCTCTGAAGACTTTCAAGGCAAGGCTGGATCAGGCCCTGGGCAGCCTGACCTAGCTGTGGTGTCCCTGTTCATTGCAAGAGAGTTGGACTAGATGGCCTTGGTCCCTTCCAACTCTAAGAATTCTATGATTCTGTGATACTTCTTTTTATAAATACTCCCACTGAGGGTTCAAATATTAATAGTTTTGGTTTAACAGATCAATTAAAACATTTCCAGGAGGTTCTGAGAGAAAAAGAAAAAAAGAAAAAAAAGAGAAAAAAGATCATTTTCCTGTACTCTGTTTTTCACTTTTCATACCCTGCACTTCCTAATTCCAGCTGGGAAAAAAAAGTGCTGTGTTGCAGTTTTTTCTATGCAGTATTTTTTGCCAAATTAAAAGCAGGAAGTACCAGAAAGTTCACAGAAGATCATATTCTTGTGAGATTTTTTTTGTCCAACTGATCTGAATCTCTTTGTCTCTAAAAATTTAACTAAGCATTTACATTATTAAATTGCTCTAGCATTGCCTGAAAACATTACAGACATTTTATGGTAAATGAGATTAATGCTTCTTGCATATAACTAAGGGATTTTTTGAAGTAATTAAAGTAGAAGCATTCGCTTGGATCGTTTAGCAGTTCCTTTCTCCAAAAATAATTCACACAATTCCTATAAGTCGATTAAACCTATTTAATTTTACAGACTAACCCCTGCCCTGCCTTTGGGAGATTTAGAAGTTGCCAACTGCATGCCCTTACCCCACAACATAATAGAAAATACAGTTTGTTCAACAATTCAAACAGTATGGGTGAGCAGACTTTGTTATGTAATGTTTTACTAAAAGGTAACAAAGCTGTGAGTGTGGCAGCAGGTTACTTAAGGAAAGTGATGAAATAAAAAGCACGAAATGAAATGAAAGAAAAGCTGTTTCCTACGTGAATTAGGATTTTATGTAAGCTTGGAGTAACAAATCTAGGTGCTCTATCTGCAGCTTTCTAGCTGTCACAGATTCTGAATGTGGGGTTTGTAAAATGCTTGGCAAAATGAAATCATTTGGAAGTAAACTGATTTTTCTTTTTAACATTTTAAAATTAGCAGGGCGGTTTGGGGTTATAATCTTCCGAGTATTGAAGTAAATAGTGTTATTTTGTTTCTTCATCACATGAGAAGCTTCCTACTGACAGCTTCCAACTATGGTACATTCTTAACTGCTCTAAATTTAGATAGCTTTTTATTAGATTTAGCAGTATTCAGATGTAGCCAGAAAGAACTTTTACCAAGAATTTCCTCTGCTACATGCTAGTTGAATTGACTGCCATAAACAAGGGCTCCATATCACTCTGATTTTTCTTGCCTTCCCATAGTACACAATCTTAGAATTAAAATGAAGCTTTACTGAGTGAGTTGGGCTGCTTCTTGTTCCATTGGAAGAAAGATTACCAACGTAGCACATACCATCATTCTGAGACTTTTAGCTGCTTAGCCTAGATTCTCCAAAACTTACCCCTGATATGAAGACTAGGAATTCGGTGTTCCCATCCCTTTTCCAAAGGATAGATTCTTTTCTGAACTGATTATTCCTGGCTAACATAAGTTCTAAGTCTCATAGGGTTTTCATAGAATTTGCCAGTGGATGCAGTTTGCATATAGTGTTCAAGCTGAGGTTTACTTACAAATGCAAGTGTGGCCCAATGCTCTGTCTGGAGCCATGTCTTTGGGGATTTAAAACTAATTTCTCATCTGTCATTTGTAGTTAATCAGCCTAGGGATTAGATGCATGATGTATTGGCAATTTCTGACTTTTAATAGAGACAACATGTTCTCTTGCTTCATGACTTGTTCTTTTACAACTTTGGTCTCAAACAGTTGTCTGGCATATGAGTTCCAGAGAACAGATGGCTTAAACCAGAAAGGACCTATTAAGATGCAGGAATTAAATATTTAATATTGAACAACATGGAGTCAAATATACTTTCTGTTTAGCTTTCCTTTATAACTCTCTAACTGTACATAGCATATTCAAAATGTTATTAGCATGCATAGTAGATGTGGGTGGCAGTGCCAGGAGATCAGATCCCCTTCTGAAGCTTTTATAGGGACCATCAGTTTGAGTCAAGCATGACACAGTTGTGCTGTAAAGTAACAATCTCAGTCTTTGTTCACAGTTTGTAATATATGTCAGCTGCAACAACTGACTGACCTACAGGAGTTTGTCAAAAGGCTGTGTACAATCAGGGAGGCAGAAACAGCAAGTTTCACATGCAGCCTGTATTGAATCTACAGTCTGGGGACAAGCAGTCCCAAACTCCTCCACTTGCACACCCATTTGGAGAGAAGGACAACAGTGGTGAGAAATGGCAAATAGCCATGAGAAGGACTAACAAGAAGAAGCAGCCTGCCCCAAAGCCTGATGTGCCTCTGTGGAACCACTTTGACTTTCAGCAGACTGAGAAGGAAAGAGAAACAGTAACAGGTACGTTGTCTGAACTGAATAAGGCAGCCAGACCTGTTGCAGATCAACTACAGCAACTAAGAAAAATTGACAGGTGATTGTGGTGGGTGATTCTTTTCTGAGGGGTACAGAGGCATCCATTTGTCATTCTGACCTGCTATCTCAAGAGGTCTGCTACTTGCCAGGGGCCCACATCAGGTATGTGACACAGAGTCAGCCAGACCTTGTACATCCCACAGACTTCAGCCTGCTGATGCCCCAGTAACACAGATGTTAGCAACCTGAAGAATATCAAGAGAGTCTACAAGGAGCTGAGAGCATAGGTAATCTCATCAATCCTCCGGGTTAGGGAAATGGGGAGGGAAAGGGCTGATAGAATTAAGAAAATCAATACATAGTTAAGGGAACAGTGTCATGAACAGGGCTTTGGCTATTTATGTGATAGAACTAGTTTTGAGTAATCTGCTCTTCTGGGAGAGGATGGGATTCATCTCTCAGAGAAGAGGAAGACCATCTTTGGCAGCAAGGTTTCCAGTTTAATCTTTAAACTAGGACTTAAACTAGGGTTGCTGAGGTAAGTGATCCTCAAAGCATCCCATTTAGAGGCTGATGATGGTAATGGATGCTCTGGGCTTGGAGTTGGATCACAAGCAAGACAGCCCTTAAGGTGCAGGATTAGAGAACTCCAACTGCTAAATCAGCCTCAATGGGAGCCCAGATCAAATGCCTGCACACTAATGCACAGAGCATGGGAACAAGGAGCAGCTTCATGTTACATAGTCTTCATGGAGGACTTCAATGGCTTTAAACTGGAAGAGGGCAGATTTAGACTAGATAACAGGAATAAATTCTTTACTGTGAGGGTGCTGAGACACTGGAACAGGTTTCTCAGAGAGGCTGTGGATGCTCCATCCGTGGAAGCATTCAAGGCCAGGCTGGATGGGGCTTTGAGCAGCCTGGTCTAGAGGGAGGTGTCCCTGCCTGTAGCTGGGGGATTGGACCAACATCATCTTAAACCCTTCTAGCCCAAACCATTCTATAATTCTCTTATTTCATTCTGTGATCTTAGTGGCCTTTTCCGTCCTTAATGATTCTCTGGTTAAGCCGAAATGGATGAAGCTTAACGTTAACCCTTCAGCAGCGCCTTGCCGAGGTGCTGCAAAGCAGCGGGAAGGGACGCGCCTACTCCCCCTCCTGAACTACACTTCCCATGGTGCACCACGCGGGCAGCGCACATGTGCAGACCAGTCAGCCCAGTCCTGGAGGGCGGGCAGGGGGGTTTTGTTTCCGGGCCGAGCACGCCTGAGAACGCGGGGGGCTTCCGGGGTGCGGGCAGTCTATCGGTCCGCGGGTATGGATGAGGACGGGCTGCCCATCGTGGGCTCCGGCATCGACCTCACTAAGGTACGGCTGCGCCTCGCCTCGCCTGGCGCTTCATCCCTCGTCCTCAGCGGAGCTGCTTCACGTGCAGCGCTTTTGGTTGTGAAAGTTTCTCTCTAGCAAACATAATATTCTTCATTTTTCGTTTGAAAAGCATACGCATCTGACGTGGAGGATTTGTTTTCCTCCTTCTGCGTCAGAAGGAGCAGCTCAGCTTTGCCCTCTTGATGTTTAGTTTCTTAATGCTAACTCTGAGGAGAGTTCGCTATTCCATCTAAAAGCTTCTGAAATAAGATAACATTCCTTCATTTGGATATTATCCTTTTTTTCCGTGCATCCTGCCACTTTTCAAGTGTGTTCTTAGATATTGGTGGCGGAAAAGGATTTTTACTTAGGTTGCTTTGAAAGTAGTGCCTCCTATTTAATTTCCATGGAAACTACAACAAAGAGCAGAATAATGCTGTTTGGTAAATTCTCGGCTACAAAGCACAGTTTTTCAACAGTCACCACCGTTAGCTCTGTCTTTTCACCTGTAGTGAGTAACAGCCTGCATGCTGTGCTTATAACAATCTGCACCAGCAGAGGTGACCCTCTGTTGCTGTCAGTGCTGCTGAAACACACCACCACAGCCTCACTGTGCTCACAGCCTCTGTTTGGTCTCCAGAAACGTTCAGAAAGCCTCCATGAATATCAACAGGTGCCATTTTTTCCTCGTGGAAACAACATCACACAGAATGTAACAGAATATCAGTGCGAAGGTTTCAGCCTCTGCTGCCATACCACCAACATCCACCTCTGATGTCATTGGCCAGCATCATAACATGGGGGGCATTACTTCTGGAGCAATCCTCATATATGTTATGTAAATTTAGATTTTATGCATCCGTAGCAAACACACTTAAGGCAGATCTCCAAATATTTTTCCTGAATTTTTGCATTTTTAATACGTGTTTCAGTCCAAAAGTGAGGATTAGCACCTACAAATTGTCTCATTTTCTCGTATTGTTTACTGCAGGTTCCTGCTATTCAGCAGAAAAGAACTGTAGCGTTTCTAAACCAATTTGTTGTTCACACAGTGCAGTTTCTGAACCGCTTTTCTACTGTTTGTGAAGAGGTATGTTTGCTATTTTTCATCCCTCACTTTATTCCACGAGAAAGATTCCTAGAAATGAGGACAATTCACATCACTATTTTTGCTGCATTTGTAACAGTAGCTTTAGAATCTAGTCTGCTCATCAGTCTTTCTGCTCATTTTGAATGCATTACTAAGACAGATTTTTTTTTTCCTCCAATATATCCACTGCTGATTATGCCTCACTTAACCTTATTTCATTGAACTTTCATATTTGGCATAGCTTTTGAACTTTGATTCTCTTTCTTAGAGCTTTCTACTGTGAATATAGTCTCATTTTGGAAAGAGGCTGCTCTGTTGGTGCTGACACCATTTTGACATTCTCTGTTCCCCTCATCTGTGTCATAGAGCACTGCATCAAAACTTGCTTTCAGTTTTCTCTGCCTTTACTTTAAAAGGGTGGTATACAAATATCTCTGGAGGCGAACAATTTTTGATGTGAAAAAGGGATGTTTTTGGCAAGTGATTACTCTGGAACATGAAGCAGTTGATGTTTATGATTTGTGAAGGAAAAAAAAGTTCTTAAAAATCAGTAGTAAGTTTTTGTCTCAAATTTAATGTCATTGGAATTTTACTAGGATTAAAATTTTCCACAGGACAGGAAAGGAATGCTTCTTCAGTTGCAGAATTGATGTTTTCTGATGTGGCTGTAAGCTTAACTTTCTGTCATTTGTTGGGCTTTTTGTAGCTGTGTACTAGGTTATTCAACAAAAGCCACTATACAGCCCTAGCTATCAGCAATTGTCAGATCCAGAGTAAGCAATGTAACCTGAGAAATTCTTGTATTAGTAAAGGTTACAGCCAGACTCTTGGCAAATATAAATTTTGACTACTATATTAACATATAGGTTTCAAAATTAAAAAAAAAAAAAAAAAAAAAAAATCAAAAAAACTGGATTTTCTTGACTTGGTATATGGGATATTGTCACTGCCCAGTGATGTTATCAGTTGTCCAGAACTGGATTTTCATGTGATCTCAATATTACTTATTATAAAAGGCACTGCAGAAATCAAGGTGTATATACAAAAAGCCATCTTGAGCACGGAGCAACACTATGAAGTCTGATTAATAAAGCAGTTATTAGTTAACCTAAATGTGTTGCTGCTGAACAGACTTAGTAGTTACTCTACAAACTTGAAAAGATTTTGCATTTATGAAGTACAGAAGTGTTTTTAATGTACATGGTCCCAGTGTAAATCAGCAGAAGTCAGAAAATTCAGAATTCAGGCTGCCACCAGCCTACCTCTAAATTCTTGTCAAGCTGATATGTCTTTAGAACTATCTTTTGTGCATCTTTCTTCCCCTTTTGACCACTGCTTGCAGAGTGTATAGATCCTTTCAAGGCAGCTGATTTCTCTTTGTGAACAAAGAGCCGTCTGTAAACAAGTCAGAGTACTATCCAGAAAGACTAACTTTTGTCACTCCCTTTTTACTTTTTCAGCGTATTGGCAGAACTGCCATTTTCTTAGGGTGTTAAAGCTCTGCTTAAGAGCCAGGCAGAATCTTGCCCATGTGCCAGAGAGCTGTCAGAGTGGTACATATCTGCCAGCCTGCGTGCTAAGCCAATTTCACTTGGACAGGTCTGGTGGAGTATGGTAACGATTAGTTAACAGAGTGACTGTGCTTATAGAGTAATTTAGAAAAACTTAAGTTGTTTGTAAGAAAAATATATCCAAATTTTATTGAGGTATACTTGGAAAATATAAACCTTCTGGTTAGTCCAGATTCACTGTGACTGTCTAAGACTTCCATTCACCTGCTATAATCTTTATCAAATATTTCTGTTTGTATGTGTTCAGTTGCATATGCACACATCACATCTTTTCTTCCTTCACATTTGGAAAAAGCTTTGAAGGAAGTTATTTTGGTCAACTGTGAGAGTACAGTGTGTCTGCCATTAGTCTGTCATTTGGTTGCCCAAAGTGCCCTGCTTACTTTGGCTGCCATTTGTACATAATCTGTCTTCATTTCTGTATGTCAAATAATATATAGTAAAATTAGTTACAATTTGAACCACTGTAGCTACTGTACTAAAAAGGGGTGATGGCGTTGCTTCGTTTATTTCATGTACGTTCATCTCATTTATACTCTACTGTCTTTTGCAAGTTGAAACCAAAAGAGATTTTATTTAACTAGATGTTAACGCTGTTATGTATATTAGTGGCCCAGGAAAGTGTTTTCACATCTTAATTGTTTTCTATTCTAGAAATTGTCAGCACTCTCTCTCCGTATCCAGCAAATTGAAACAACACTCAATATATTGGATGCAAAGGTTTGTATGTGTACAGACTAACTTTGAGCAGTGACAGATGTGTCTGATGGATGTTCTTTAGATAAGGTGACGTAAGGATATAACCAGTAGTCATGAATTATCATTTAATTAGCTGCAAGAAAAAAAAAACAGCCAAAACTTTAAACAATTCTTTTGTTAATGACAGAAGCAATTTCTGTTGGCAGTAGCAAAATGCTGGGAAGGTGTTGAAACCTTTCTTGCCCTGCAGCTCAGTGTGAGCAGTAAAGGCTTCAACTGAGCATTTTGGGATTTTCTTATAGAAACCACCTGAACAGGGAAGTCCCTTTTTTCTTTTTTTTTTTTTCTTTTTTTTTTTTTTTTTTTTTTTTTCGGGGAGGGGAGGGGGGCAGAGGGTGAAGGAGTGTGGAAAGAGAGGCAATTGGAATTCCAAAACTAGTGATAAAATATTACAGCTATGTTAATGTGAAACTCACCTGTGAAATAGTTAGTAAGTGACATACTGCAGACCTTCTTCTATGTATAGACTTAGAATATGCTCACTGCTTATTTTGATCATGTTTTGTCCAATCAGTTATCCTCTATTCCTGGCTTAGAGGATGTCAAATTTGAAGTGTCCAGTGCAAATCTGAATAATGTTACAACTAGTCCCATGGCACCAGCTACTACGGATCAACAGGCAGCTGTGTCACCTCAGTCTGGAGTAAGTAATGAAGATAAATAGTGTATTGAAGGAATATACTTCTTCATATCAAATTTCTAATCTGAATTGAAGCAAATGGAAGAAGTAAGTCTACTTAAAGAGGGCAGTCTGTAAAGATCTGAAGTTACGTTTTTCATTAATGAAACTAAACAATGGCATCTAAAACAAGGCCATACCCTTTCATAAATATGTGGATTAAATAACTAGAACTAACTCAAATCAAATAGTAAATGATTTCATCCTCTTTGGTCAGTCACACTAAAATATAAACATGAATTACCTCAGAGATTGGAAAGGTCATGAATGAAAGGAACAGCTCATCTCACATAATTCCAGTTCTTTTCTTGTGTTTTAGAATGTGAGCTTCTAGGTCGACTTCAAGTTTCTAGCATACTTTTTTAATAGTGGTTATTAAAGTGAAGGCAGAATGCATTGACCACTTGGGGAGAGAGCTACAGTATAAACATAATAAATATGATCTTAGCAAAATCTTTCATAGAAAGAACGTGTTTAAATTAGTTCTGTTTTATTTATTAAATACAGTTGATGGTTGCTTTAGGCTGCATGGATGTCTTGTGGTATTGGACTGTTGAATTTTTTTTCCATGTGTTGTACAGTAAATTATTGCCAGAAGTATTTGGGGGTTGGATTCAATGATCTCTTAAGGTCCCTTCCAATCCCTGCGATTCTGTGATTCTGTGAGTATAGATCAGAAAAATCATGATGTAAGAGGAGTTGTACTTTACTCTTCAGGTTCAAACTTCTTGGATTGAAGTCTCTCAGTGCTTCTGATCTGTGTACCTAGCCTAACCACTGAAGTCTTATCTTCCTTGTATACAGCAGAATAATAAACATGAAGAAGCATTACAGAAAACGGAGATAGTAACAGAAAATATGAGAACTGTGGCCAAAGACCCAAGATATGCCAGATATCTCAAAATGGTACAAGTGGTAAGTCAGCTGTCATATCGTTCTTTGGGTAGTCAGTTATTTTTAGGTGAAACATCACACACAACTGTAAGTGAATGTGGAAGGCATACATTGTGTCAATAATCTTTAAGCTAGAATAGCATTAACATGCAAGGATTGGTCTGAAGGTAATGCCTCCTGTTCTATAGTGTTGTCCCACAGTGTCACAAGCAGATGTTGGTGTTATGGCAGTAGAGTTAGAACCTTCCCATCAACATTGTTACATTTTGTTGTGCAACAGATGGCAGCAGAGGGGCAGCCTAACAAAATGGTGTCTGATACAAGAGTGTATATGTAGCAAAGATATGTAACTGAACTCCTCTGTGTGGAAAAATGGTACCCAGTTACATTTGTCAACACTAGCTAAATGTATGGAGACCAAACAGTGAATGTGAGCGCAGTGAGGCAGTGAGTGGTTACGTCAATAGATGTAACAATGATATGAAGGACAAGTCACATTCTGGACAGTCTTGTGAATTTTTATGAGCATAGAATGCCGACTCTTGTTCATTTCTGGTTTAAAAAAAAATAAAAATGCATGGCTAACGGTGTTGAAAAATGGTGTTTTGTAGCTGAGAATTTGCTCAATAAAAGAAGTGTTATTGTGTTCTTTGTACTTATTGATTTCATGGAAATAAATAGGAGGCATTACTTTTAAATCCATCTGCATACTTGCAGCATGTCTTCTCTAAGAAATGGTTTGATGTAATGTATTCCTGCAGACAGCCTCAGGCGAGTTCTTTCTACAAAATTCTGCCAATATAGTTGTGAACTGAGGGTACGAAGATGTGTAAAAGCAGAGTGATACTACTTGGAGTTATAGAAGATTGCACTGGAAGCGTAGTTACTCTGGCAGAGTTGATGTCATTCCCTGCACACAGACATGCTTGCAGCTTTTATTTGCTGCAGGGTACAACACAAAGCTTTGCCAGTATTCTCTAGAGCAGGAGAGTTTATTATTCCCATAGGGCTCAAAGTAGAGGTAGAAATATTGTTTAACTAATTAGCTCAAAGTAGAGGTAGAAGAATTGTTTAACTAATTACTTTCACTTCAGTTCCCTGCTATTCATGATGCGCGTTTAGTTTCCCACTTCATCTATCTTTTTTTCTATAGATAAACAGAAAATGAGTATAATCTCAGTACTTACACTCATGAAAATGAAGGAGTGAAAACATTGGTAGGAGATTCTTCGTGACTTTTTTTTTTTTTTTTTTTTTTTTTTTTTTTTTAAGAGCTCTTTTTTCACATCCGCAAAACTAAAAACAGCATTGGAAACAAAGAAAAAAGATCTGTCTTTATTTTCCAGCAATCATTGGAAATTTTTCTCTAAAATATATATGATAATCCTGGAAAACATTACTAACTCACAGTATAGTAAAATGTTGCTTATGTGAAAACTAACTGCATGGTTTTTTTCCCTCTTTGGAGCAATTATTACAGTTGGTGAGCTTAGTTCTTTGGATGATGTTCCAGAGCTTAGTTTTCATTTGAATCACAAATTGGCTTATTACAAATCATGTGGAAAGCCAAGCAGTGGGATAGTGGCAAAGGGCGGAATACTTTGTTAGTGTATTGATTTGATGCCAGATTTCAAAGTGGATGTGAAAGTGCTGGATGGTCTAATTACTTTGACTTTTTTTTTTTTGGTGACTGCTGGAGGAGTAAGATCTCACTTTCCACATTTATCCTTTGTACTGGCAGTTCCTGATGACTCTTCTGCCAGTTGTAAACAGTGTGGTAGGAAAGTCAAGCTAACATGCTACATATTAATGTGTGTTTTTCTATTTGCCAACCTAGTCTTCTCGCCCAGTCAGGTAGTTCAGTTAGTGTCACTTATTTGCTGAAATTAAGTATCTAAGTGAAGATTTATTTGAACTGATCACTTATTTATGGCCCACAATATTTCTAGTATTGGAGAATTAGCACTGGAAGTGGTATTTCTTTTACGCTGAGGATAGCTGTTTTGTGGAACTGTAACAAACTCATTTTGATGGAGTGCCGTTGAGCAAAAATTCTTTTTTTTTTTCTTAAATACAAAGCAGCAGTATTCAAGCAAACATTACAAAAAGAGTATCATGTTTGCTACAGTAAATGTTCAGAATTCTTGTATTGACAGAGTGAGAGGAGTACTGCAAGGCTTCAGATACATGGTATGTTTAAAGTAAATGTACTTCTGGTGGATTCTAAACACCAGATGTGACTGTGTAGAGGCCAAGATACTGATTGGCCTAACATACATTGATTCTTGCTTTAACGAACTCAAATAAAAGTGAAATTTGCTTGCTACACTGATCCTAAGTAGTTGCCAGCAGTAATGATATTTAACCTCTTTCTGAACTGAGGAGGACCAAAACTCTTTTACAATGAGATTCCCACTTGCAGCGTAGGTTCTCCAGGATCTGCACACTTCTTAAGCCACAGGACGAGCCTGGATATAGGCTGGGATACAGTGTGCTGAATTTAGACTATGTCAAACTTTAAGTGGACAAGAGACAGGGATGAGACTTCAGTGTTGGCTTGTGTTAAAAAAGTACGCCTGCCGTTTAAGTTGACTTGTTTGCTCAGTGTAATCATAGTTTATAGTTAATGTTTAGATTTAAAATAATTGTTTTATTTTAATAATACACAGCACTATTAGACTCTGATTTTCCAGTTTAAACTTAAGAAAATATGAAGGATACAGTATTTGTAGTACCCTAATTGTATTATAAACAATTATAGATATAAACTTATTTGTTATCCCTTGATGAAAAAGGTGTACAGCATTCAGGGGAATTTTGATTAAACTTATGATAAGTTTGGTGAATCTGATACATGAAGGTATTGAAATCTTTTTTTCCAGTCTTCAGATGTATTGTCTTTCAGATTAAATTTATTTTTTATTTGGACTGGGACTACAAATGTTAAAAAAACTTAATAGGGCAGAATTTACCAATAGGGAAAAAATGGTACTTGAAGAACATAAAGTTTCTGTTTATAAGCAGAAAATACCTAAAAGGTGTTTAAGAAGTTAAGATGGCTGTGACTTCTCACAAGAACAGTCTTAAAAGTAATGAGTTACCTTATGCTAGTACATGAATGATCACAATGTTTCTGATGCTACAACAGTGAGAGAGCTAGTTAGTATTGCATGAATTCCTCTATTTTATAATTGGTGCAAAATCTATTTCTGTTAACAACTGTTGAAGCAATGCGTTCTACAAAGTCTCTGAGTTACGAGTCTGCAAGTATTGAAGAGACTTCTCCAGTAGCTGTGACCTTAAGTGTCTTCCACTAGCTACAAAGCAAACTTGTTAGTTTATGTATCTAGCGGTTGGCATTCTGATTTAAAAAGAAAAATCTTTATCAGATAATAGATTCTGTGTTTTAAAATGATTCTTGCATATGTTGATGCATACAGTTTTGGAATAAAACACTTCTCCAAGTGAGAGCATAACGATATAACGGTCTCCACTCCACTGTTATTAGTTCATATACTAAGCTTCCTTTCATTGAGAGCAAATAAGAGTGCCTTGTTTTCAGTTGGCTTGAACTGATGCGTAAACAATTCAGTGCTGATGAAGGACCCTATGCATTAAACAGTCATAAAATACTCAACTGTTTCCCCTTTGTCATGTGCATGAAATGTTATTTACTGAGAAATTATGTATCATAATCTAATGCCTCACAACTGTTTGAGTCAGATTTTTGTCTAGTCCTAGTAGACCGCTAGCTATATGCAACTGGCTTAGCTCACACTTTGCCAGGTTAGCTACTGCAGTTGTCACTAGAACTGTGTTCTTCTCTGGAACATCAGTCATTACTGTTCATTATTTTATCACTATTTTATTTACTTTAGACAAAAGTTATTTGCCCTGTGCCAAAAGAATCCTGCAGTACTGTTCATTTAGTTTTCTAGGTTTCTCCTGCCTTTCCTAGAGCACTAGTATTATTGTCCCTTGGGATTAGAGATTCAATTATCTTCCCCACCACCCCCCTCTGCATTGGTATGCTGTGGTTCAGGTGGTGTTTCTGATCATTTGCAACAGGAGATGGCAAAGCAGCACATTTTCTTTGAGCAATTGTAGTGGAAGCACAGGAACAGTTTGTTGGAATGCATTTTGTAAGACTGTGTGGGTCAAAGTGTTCTTCAGCATGTGATCTAAGATGAGGGGCTGAATAAAACAAAGTGAAGAAGCTGTGGAAGGACTTAAAGTAAAAAGAATTTTTTCTTAGCTGGCTGTAATCTGTCTGCACATCATTGAAGATTCAACCCTGACTTCACAAGCACTTGTATTCAGAGGATTCACTTTTAAATTGTCATTCTCTTCTCAAGTCCAGTTTGCCTTTTTCCTGCATACTTTACAAAGACTTTTCCAGTTTTTGGCAGTACCATGAGAAACCTTTCCAGAGCAATAGGAGATGCTTTTACCACTGAAGCTGTACCTTGCATGTCTTGAGTTCTCTTGTCTTTCCAGCACAGCTGCTCTCTGCTGTCTTTGTGCTACTTTGTGCTTTCTTCATATTCTCATTGAGAGAAATAACTTCATTATACTGGGCTTATCTGCATGAATTGCAAATCAATTTGTCCGTTGCTGATTTCCTCAAGTTTTTTGAGACATTTTGCCGTAAAGATAAGAAGGATTAAAAAGGGCTTTGATCTCCGACATTACTTGCTTCTAGGTTCATACTGATGGCAAGTGAGATTATCAATCCATGTTCTTGTTCATCGTGTGATTGTGCATCTTTTTCTGAAAATGAGTTCAGAAGAAGCTGTGAAATTCACTAATTTGTGTCCAGTAGTTTTATATTATACTTCTCCTCCTACACAGGGTGTTCCTGTTATGGCCATACGAAACAAAATGATTTCTGAGGGGCTAAATCCAGATCTTCTTGAGTAAGTAATGTTTCCTTTCCAAATTGTAACTTTCAGTAGGGCTGGAATGCAACCATTTGTTGAAAAAAGATGGTCTGAGAAGGGCATCATAGGATGAAGGATGTGATCTCAAGTAAGAGATGCCTTTTCAATATTGTCTAGTCCAAGGCATAGCCCAAGAAATGCCGAGCTTGAAATGTAGGTGTACATATATTGCACCCTCCCGAACAGAAAGTTGCAGAACATTACCTACCAAACTTGAGAAGAAGTGGGATCACTTCTTCCAAGCTAAGCACAAGTTCAACTGAAAGGATATAGCAGTGACAAGGTGACATCTGTCAATGTACATCTAGCAATAGGGAATGAAATAATATGTCAGTTGCCATTTTGTCTGTACTGTTTTCAATATGAGATATATCCCAGAAATTTTCTTCCAACACTTTGGTAGCCAGATGTCATCGTTGTAGAGTAATGAAAACAAGCTCTATTTTATTTTGCTTTATGTATATGAGAAGTAATAGGCTTATTATCAGATTCCCTCAGTAGAGTGTACTGATACAGTGTACATGCTCAGCATAAATAGAGTAAGCTGAAGTCAACATTTCAGTGTTGTAACTGGACTGAGCCAACCTAACGTAACAACTACTAAGAATAGATAATCATTTTCAGTACTGATTTATCTAAAGTACAGATTTTAGAATCTTACATTTTCAGGTGTAGCTTAGTTTCATTGCACTGTTTCACAAAATGTATTAAACTGAGAGTGATGAAATAATAAACAGTAAGTTTTGTTCTTATCCTGTAGCCACCAAACCATTTGAAATACTTGCATCCTCTGCAGAAACTGCTGATGTATGATGATGTCAAGTCCTCTTTTCCTTTTGGTGGAGCCTTATTATAGTATGTTTACTAAAATGAAAATACTGGGAAACTGAGTTACTGTCATATGTTGAGTCATTTTATCTCCCAGCTGCTTCCTGGTGTCTCAGTAAGCCTGAAGTAGTTATTCCTCTCAGTAAAAATTTGATATTTTTACTGATCAAACAAGAAATAAAAATGCAAGTAAGAATCTATATAGGTCTGAGAAAGGATTATCAAACGTGTGTTTACTATATGTTTGTTAAATCTGTTCTGTTTCTTACTCTGTATTCCTAGTACATACTTCTGTGTAAATGCTATTTGCTCATACTTTGATGGATTTTTTATTGCAAATGGAAAAAAAGAAAAAAGAAAAATAATCAGCTGCATTTTTAAGTATCTGCTTTTGGATTTCCTGATTTAAGATGGAGTTAAGACAGAAATTTATTGCCATTATTTGAGGCTCACAGAATATGACTGGGGTTTGGTCTCAGTCCATCTTCAAGGATTCTTTGAAACACTGACGTTCAGGCAGATTGTCTTTAAGTTGTTACCAATTTGAAAATTTTACTGCCTATCTGCCTAGTTAAAGAAAGCGAATTATTTTTGGCAAGGTGACTGACGTTTCCTGTGTGTGTGTGTGTGTAAATAAGCAGTATTACTGAGATTTATTTTTTTTTTTCAAATGTATCTTGAGAAACCATGGCAAACTTTCTTTTTTTTTTTTTTAATCTTCTTGCTTTCTTGTCCCAGTATCATACAGACTTTTTTTAGATATATCTTGCCATTCGCGCAACATTTCATGGGCCTTCAGGTGGCTCAGGCCTGTTAGCTCAGTCCCAGTGACATTTAGGAACATTTACATATTGCTGTATGCTGAGTCACTTGCTACAGACTGTCCCAGCTGCCTGTTGGTGACTGTGTGTTTTTTCTGTGGCCTTAGGGCAGCTGACTAATAATGAGATGTTTATGGTCTCTTCCTTTGGATGTTTTACCTCTACTTCTGTTATCACTCCTTTCTCAGCTTTCTACAAGCTTTTTTTGAAAACTGCCTATTTTATTAAGCTAGTTTATCTAATTTTTAACTTTTGTTTCTTATCCTTTTTCTCTTGCCTGTCTACAATTCCAGGAGATTTTGTCCTGCTTCTCCTGAAGTAAAGGAATTCATTGCGATCTTCTCCTAACTAAAGGAGAGTTTTTGCACTGCTCTCTCCAGATCACATGTCTTTGCACAGCTCTTCTGTTTTGTCATTACCGTGGCAACAAGGAATAATATTGTGAAGTGGTATTTGCATGAGAAAGAAAACCCTTTCTTAATTTATTTTGGAGGTGTGCAGGGGGGTGGGAGAAGGCTCTTACGGTTCTTTTATGCACTTCTTACTTTTGTCCCAGAATGCTTATAAACACTGTGAGTGTACCTTAGGGATTTCCAACAGAGACATTAAAATAAACAATTGAAGTTGGGTAAGAAATACTCTGGCATGACACAGAGTGGTAACCCAAAGACAAATAACAGGAAAAAAGAGTGCAATTATTACCTTACTTATTAAATTTTATGTTTTATCAAAAAGAGCATTTAACTATAAGAAGCTATTTTCTGTAAAGATGATTCTTTGCCCTTTGCCAAGTATAGCTGCACGTGTACTTTGTACTCTGGTTTCTGAATTTAGCAGCGGCAGTCTTGCCTGTATTGTCAAACTCATTACATAAAAGAGAGTCTCAAAGGAGAACCAGCATCTGTGGTCAGTAGTGGTGGTTGTTCTGTAGATGACTTGCTGCTCTGTCCTCCATTCCCAGTAGATTTCTACAAGCAAATGTTTTGACACAATGTTGAGGTTCATCTTAAATATTCTTCTCAAAACTAAATACTAGAAGTCTGATCATTTATAGTCAATAAAAATCCCATGGCTGCTCTTGCATGTCAAATTTAACCCAGTGTTCTAGCCAAATTCCACTCTGAGTAATTCTTCTTTGCTTCTCTAAATTATCCCTGCAGTTTTAGTTGGATACAATATTGTTCATTTCCTGTCTTTTTTTTTTTTCATGTACTATTTACACTGCTTAATGGTGTACAGCATGTTCCTTTCAGCCCTATAACCTCTGATTAAAAAAAAAAAAAAAAAAAAAAAATTAATCAGTATTGCCTGCTTTCAACTCTCTTCAAGTGTTTGCTGCTTCTTAGTGAACTATCGTAATTTCCCATAGTCTTGAAGGTGTGCATTCAAAGTGATATCTACAGAATTTTAATGTCCAGCGAGTTACAGTTTCTAGTATTGATCTTTCAGTTCTAGGTGAAGCAACGCCGATAAGGTGTGCATTTGTAAAGCTAATAATTAATATGTTAAATGCTGTGGATATAAATTGCATGTAAATTTGGTAAAAGGTATGGCCTACTGAGTTACTCAACTACCTTCTAGGATTTACAACATAAACACTTCTTCTTGCCTGCAGGACTCCAGATGCCCCTGTGCCTGCTTGGGGAGATGATGGGAATGCAGAAGACAGTTCTGATAGTGAATCTTCCTTTAGTGACTAAAAAGACCAATTTTAGCCTTTGGAAACCTCCATTAAGTGCTAATGTGTTTGGAGCTTTTGCAAATAATGATTTTGTGTGCATTACGTGAGTGACATGATTTATCTGACAGCTTTTCTTAGCACTGAGATCTTCTGCGTTCTCTCCCAAGAAGTCTGGGCAGGCAACGTGTTTGACCTGAAACTTTCCATCATGAAAATTGATTGCGATATCCTTGTGATGTTTATCCTTTGTTAGTTCAGATTCTTTCTGATTCTTCTGGAGTTACCTAAAAAAAAAAACCTCAGAAATTTTGTTTCTTTAAACCTCCAGGTCTGTAAGACTGCATGCTGCTCATTCCTGGGTTTCTGTATAAGACTTCTAACCTAAGTTGCCTTCTGTCCCACAGCATTCAGTTAAAGTAACTTATCAAAATTTATTTTTAAACTTACGAACTGCCTTTTTTTTTTTTTTTTATTCCTCTCAAATGTCCTATATTTTTGAAGTGGTATGACAAGAATTACACTGAAGCCACCTATCTCGTAGTGTTTGCATATCAGTGATATTCTGTTTTGAAAGAGCCTAGACTACATATTTAAAATACCTATTCTTAAAGTATATACTGCTATTTGATTTCATGCTAGAGGTTATACAAAGTTGTTAAATAAATTCCTGCTCTTCAGTGTAATTATTTATCAAATTCAGGTTACAGTGGTGAAGGAAACTACAGATACTACAGATACTGCAAGGTGTTTTTTTTTTTAAGTTCACTAAGAAAAGCAAGTGACTGGGACATTGTTAACAGAATACCAGATTCTCACTTTTTACTCTCACATGGGTCAATAAAAAACATTTTATGAGCACTTTTTGGCTTGTTGAAAAGGAATTGTTGCTGTGCAGTTCACATAGGATAAAAAAACCACCTCCACGATAGTGGCCTGGCTGATATTTTCAGTAGTCAAAATTCAGTTTATGTAATGGTGAAATTACCTTGCTATCATTTGAGGATGCATTGGGTAACAATATGAAGAAATCAACTGGGAGCCAGGCTGGCCCTGAAGACTTCCCTCCACAGTAGTTAATCTGCTGTGTGAGTCAAAAATGACATTTCATTAAAGAATCTTCTTTAATATAATTTGTTCCACATTAAATTCTTCAAAATCTGTTTGAATTCCCCAGACTGTTGTGATTATACCAGAATCGTGTGACCAGCAATCAATCACTTTTTGGTATTTCACATTCTTCCCAAGACCAAGAAAATACTAAAACTGAATCTCTGAGTGTGTAAATTTATTAGCCTTAATGGCTGAGTCACTATCTCCTCTCTTAGTTATTTCTGTCACTTCAATAGGGTAGCTGATCTTTTTTTCCTGTAACTTAAGCATGGCTCCCATTTGAGTCAAGCAGATGTATTCAAGCTCTTCATAACGCATAAATCAGAATATAGTCTGAATCCCTTGGAGGAAGGTATATAGGCACTAGAAAGTGTCTGGAAGTGGCATTTCAATGATGAGTTAATTGTTATTGAACACAAACAGAAATATTCAATAGCTAACACTTGGCAAAACTTGAGAAATATTAACATATTAGCAATAAATATTTCAGAAGTAAATGTTATAATGTTACTTTAGAAACATATTAAAAAACTTTTTGAAATCTATATTTGAAAGCTTATTTAAGTGATCTGTATAATAAAAGTGATGTTTTGTAAACCAATGTTGCAGTGCCATTTTACTCCTTTGTGTTTTAAACAAAATTGGGAAAATTCTTCTGAAGTCTCTTTAATTCATGTTCCTTTATAATCAGCTATACTGAAGTTGTGACAAGTTGTGAAGTTGTGACACTCTGACTAGAGGAAAACTGAACCTGACTTAACGTTTTGTTTATCATTTTGGAGAAGCTTTTTCTGTGAAGTAATTTCAGTCTGAAGAAGATAAAATAGGTTGTCTTTTACAATTCTGTAACCTTTTAAATGGAGTATAAGATGCCCTTAACCTACAGTCCATTTTTATGTGAGACAATCAGTTGTTACATGTGCATATATTTGTCATTAAACAGTAATTTTGTTCATATAAGCATGCTGAATTTAATTGCTTAAGATATTTTTTGCAGGGTAGCTGTATTCTTTGGCGCAGTTTGGTTGTGTTAGGCTTTTGGGAGCCTAAAGAAAAATGTTACCACTTTGTTTTCTCTGCTGTATAGGTGATGGTATGCATTACAGTAAAAATCCAAATGATTGAACTATGGGAAAACAAAAGAAGAAGATAAAACCTTCTCTTTTACCTTCAGTTCATCAGCAGCCATATTTCTTCCACTGCCCTTGGACGCTCTTTCCATTAGCCTCGTCTGCTAAGCTCATCCCTGTGCTCTTAGGTTGGAGCCAAAGTCAGTCTGAGATGTTTCAGCGTAGGACACATGCTGATACAAGAATCTGTTCAGTATGGGAAGGTTGGTTTGAGTCTGTATTATGTCAGCTGTGTTAGTCCCTCTTGATCTACAGCAGTTTTCTAGTGAGCTGGTAGTAACCCAGAAAGTTGGAAAATCCTTAACCACAAGCTAAATACTATAAGCAGGGAATATTCCAATTTGCTCATTATTTGCCGTCTATTTTGGAATAGGAGGTGGATGGAGTATTTCAGCTTGGCTGTGTGGTGATCAGATATACATAGTCTGTTCAAGGGAAGAAGTCTTTTTAAGTAATTTTAATTTTCAGAAAGCTTTCAACAGCAATGATCTGTTAAAAATACTGTGTACAACAAAATGTATCAGTCATATACGTCTAATATACCCAAAATTTACATGGATTTACAATCATCGTGAAGGGCAATACTGCAATTTGCAGGCATGAGAACTGCTTCAGCTTGTTGCTGGAATAACTGTTGAACGCACCTGTTAGTACAGACCATGTACTGCAATTGTAGCAATTGTACTGTTGTACTGCTAGTAAACTATGTAGTTCGTTTTTAAACAAATTATCACATTGCTGTCTTTCTCATTTTGCAGGTAAACTGAAATGCAGAGTACGTAGAGGTTAGTTTTTAAAGACAGGCATTTTGAATGCACGTGGGTGCTTAAAGGCTTGATACATGCCTGTATTTATGTTACGGTTAAACCTCAAACAAATGTCAAAGGCAAAAGCAACGTTTGGGCATGATTTTATCCTGAAGCGCCGGTTTAGCACCTTAATTGTTGATCTGTTTCATCTCAATTGTCCTGCTGCATTTGAAAAGAAAGTAGATTGTCTTTTTTGAAAGAGGGTCTTGTTCTCTTGCTCGTTTTTCTTTCTGATGCATCTTGTTTACACCAGTGATTTTTGTGAACAAAATACCATAAGAAGCTATGGGCTGTATTTTGAAAAAGAGAACATCACCAAGATCATCAGTTTGAGTCACATGTGCTTTCCATGATGATATTTAGCAAGAAACTGAAGTTCATAACTGTCTTAATTTTGGAAGAAATACAGCTTTATCCCTGAATAACTGATAAAAGGATCGTAGAATATCCCATGTTGGAAGGAACTCATAAGGATCATCAGGTCCAGTGTTGCAGTGCATTTGCCTGCACAACAGAGCATGTATTTTTATACTTCCCAGAAAATTTGGCAATTTCTTGTCTGACAATTACAAATCAAATGTTGGCACTATTACCCGAAATGTTATCCTCATGATACTTAATGTTATGTTGTCTCCATTTGGACACTTTGTAGGTGAGATAGGAGCTACCACACAGCTCAGACCTGTGACTCACTTTGCCTTGCAGTTCTGTCTCTTGTAAAAGTCAATTCTAAGTGCTTTAACAGAAGATGTGAGAAGTACCACACTGCTCCTGTAGTCCCGTTGTCTGCCACCAGCTGTGAGCAGAGATTAATGCTTGGTGCTAGATTACAAGTTTGTTAGTGCTTCCAAAAACATTTGCATTAGTGCTGGAAGCTTTGGATATTCCTGCCTTGTGTTCGGCTGTCTAGCTTTGCTAATGTTTTAAGACAGTTTCAAGGATTGGTTCATTTTGAAGGAAATGAAGCAGAAAGTTAAAATTGTGTACTCCGTGCCATACTGAAAATGAATGACAGAAACAAGCCGAGCACTGGATAACCCACATACTCTTATTTTGGCGTAACTTGAGGACAGATATAGCATGACAAACTTATCCATCTCTCTTCAGTCCAAACAGATTATTTGGGGGGAAGAAGAGGCTGAGGAGAGACACTATTGCTCAAATACTTGAAACGTGACTGCAGCGAGAGTGGGGCTGGTATCTTCTCACTGCTGACAGGTGACAGGACAAGGGGAAATGGTCACAAGTTGCACCTGGGGAGGTTTAGGTTGGACATCAGGAAAAACTTATTTGCAGAAAGGGTTGTTAAGCACTGGAATAGGCTCCTCAGGGAGGCGGTTGAGTCACCATCCCTGGATGTGTTTAAAAACCATTTGGACGTGGTGCTCAGGGACAAGATTTAGTGGTAGCTGTTAGAGTTAGGGTAGTATGGTTAGGTCATGGTTGGACTTGATGATCCTTAAGGTCTTTCCCAACCTGAGCAATTCTATGATTCTATGATTCCTTTTCAGTGTATTTCTCATTTTCAGGAAGTTTTGCTAATCAAGCTCTCGCATGATCCATTGTCTCAGCTTGCATTTGAATGCTGGCTGCTGTGTCTGAGGATATGTTGTTCTCTGTGAACTAGAAATCCCTTTCTGTACTTCATTATCTATCCCGATCTGTGGGATCAGAAGCTGTAGTAAAGTGGATGCTAGGCTTGGGACCCAAATATACTGGAAAGAGCATGTATCTGAGTGCTGAAAAGGGTTTATCAAAGGAAGGGGATGTGGGAGTACATTTTGCATGTATGTGAACAGTGCTTTATGTTCTATCAACTGTTTAACAAACCTTACCCTTCATGTTACTTGTAGATGTGAGAATTACTTCAGTTACACTGCTGTTATAAGTTCAGTAGCAGAAAAGGCCTGTTATAATTGATAAATCTACCAGTTGAGTTTATCATTTTTGCTTTCAAATTATCTCTAATATTCAGTTGACTTTCTCAGCAGAGTTCATAATCTGTGTTTGATTTCTTGTATCACAGTTTACATAATTTTTGAGGGACATGGAGAATCTTCCCCAGTGAGAGCTAAACTTTTCACAATGTGTTGAAGTGTTGATTTCTCCATATTGATTTCCAACAGCCCTTTGAAAACAAATAGTTTTGCATGCTGAGATGATCCTTTGATTTTTCGGGGCCAGTTTTAGGGTAGAGTTGAAGTAGGAAGGAGGATGGGTAGAGAAAATGAGTGTCTGTTGGTCTGAGTGTTATCTTTTGCTATTTCCTCAGTACAGTGTTATTAGTGACTGCCAAATAGTAACAATGGAGACTTTTTCCGAGAAACCTTAAACAACGTTGTATCGTTTACCCAGCATGGTGTCTGGCATCATCAAATTCAAAAAGAGAAATAGGCGGCAGCCAGTGTTTTTGTAATAATTGATTAAGTGAAAAATGATTCGTAGTGCTTTATGACGTGTGTGGTGAATTTTAGAGAACTGATGTTAAAAGCTTGCCTATCCACACAAAAGCATCACAAAGTTCATAGCAACTGAATGCAGTTAAAATATCTTTTTTGGGCCTGATTGTTAACACTTTTCTTACGGTGACTTCTCTCAGCCTCTGACTTGGTTTTCATATCGACTTCCTTTTCTGTTGTAAATGTTAAGGTTTATTATTATTCTTCCAGCTTCCTGCCATCCTTGCTCTTCAAATGTTGAGTTAGTTTGTTGTGGTAGGGGAAAGAGCAAGAATTCTCAAAATTGATGTGTCTGAGGACTTGATGTAATAAGTAACTGAGTAGGAGAGAGTGAAAGTGTATTGGTGTTTGAGCTGAGGAAAGTCTGTATCCCTAGTTCAAGTCGTTAGACCCCATAGACCTCATAGAATCATAGAATGAATCATAGAATGGCTTGAGTTGGAAGGGACCTCAAAGATAATCTAGTCCCAGCCCCTCTGCCGTGCGCAGACTTGCCAACCACTAGACCAAGCCTGGCCTTGAATGCCTCCAGGGAAGAGTATTCACAACTTCTTTGGGCAGCCTGTGCCAGTGCCTCACTACCCTCTGAGTGAAGAATTTCTTCCTAACATCTAACCTAAACCTCCCCTCTTTCACTTTAAATCCTTTCCTCTTGTTTTGTCACAATCTGTGTGTAAAAATTTGGTCCCCCTCCTGCTTGTAAGCTCCTTTCAAGCATTGGAAGTGAGGTCTCATCTCAGTCTTCTCTTCCCCAGGCTAAACAATCCCAACCCTCTCCTCTTCATAGAAGAGTTGCTCCAGCCCTCTGATCATCTTTGTGGCCCTTCTCTGAACTCGCTCCAATAACTCCTCATCCTTCCTGTGCTGGGGGCCCCAGGCCTGAATGCAGTATTCCCAGTGGAGCCTCACAAGGCCAGAGTGGAGAGAGACAATCACCTCTCGATCCCTGCTGGCCACCCCTCTGCTGACGCAGCCCAGGCTACCATTGGCATTGCACACACTGCTGGCTTATGTCCAGCTTTTCATCCATCAGGACCCCCAGGTCCTTCTTGGCAGAGTTGCTCTCTAGAAGTTCATCTCTCGGTCAGTACTCCTATCTAGGGTTGCCACAGTCCAAGTGCAACACACTTCACTTGGCCTTATTGAATCCGGTTAGGTTTTTGTGGGCTCGCTTTTCATGCCTATCCAGGTTTCTCTGGATGACATCCCTTCTTTCTATTGTATTGACTGCTCCACTCAGCTTAGTGTCATCAGCAGACTTGCTGTGAGGGTACACTGAATCCCACATTCTAAGTTATTGAGAAAAATGTTGAAGAGCATCAGTCCCAAAACAGACCCCTGGCGAGCACCACTCATGACTGACCTCCAACTGGATGTAGAGCCATTGACAAAAACCATCTGGCCATGACCATCCACTATGGATGGCCATAACCATCTTTATCCACTGAACAGCCCAGTTTTCAAATCCATATCTCTCCAACTTAGAGTTGAGGCTGCAGTGTGAGACCATGTCAGAAGCCTTGCACAGGTTCATGTAGATGACATCACTTGCCCTTCCTTGATCACCAATGCAGTCACTCTATCCCAGAAGGCCTCACTCCATCTTAGAAGGCCAGTCAATGTCAGAAAGAGGTGTTATAAAGTACCATGTATGCTCTTCCTCTAAGACCAGACCCTCTTATCAGCCAGAAACCTTTAGGTCTCTTTAGGTATATAGCCCTAATTCAATTCTAGAGTTGCCTCATGCATTTTCTTTATTCTGTCCATATTGATTAGCGGAACCTCAGAGCACTGAACCATCTCAAGGGAGATTATGACCAGTGGCAGCCAATCTGTCTCACTGCTAGAATCTGAGGTTTTCTAAGCTGGGTTTCCATGAGTGTAGGGCCATGATTTGTTACTCTGGTGTAAGAAATATATCCTTAAAGAGTTTGCATCTTAGAAATCAAGACCAGTTGGGCATGTATTAGAACTCCCTAGGAAGTCAAACTGTGTTAATTTCCCTTAGTGCTCACTGTTAGTGTTCAGTTACCAGAAAACATTTCAAAATGTGACCAGTTTGGATGAAGAGATATTGCCATGGTTTTGTGGAGACTGAAGCTTTGGCAGAGATGTCAGAAACAATAGGACAGTTCTCTTTGGGAATTATTTATACTGCGGGCCACAGTGTGCTAGTATTGTGTAAGGCAGTCCTCAGTAAATCAGGTGGGAGTAAAAGCTTATTTTGCCATGTAAACAGAGTGGGTTGCACAACACAACTTGTCTTTCTCCTATTCTGGATGTTTTTTTTTTCCATCTGAATACTGTGTCTATATCATCATACATACCAGCACACATTGCTCTAGCTGTTTTTTCCAGGACCTGCCCTTCTGGGCATCTGTCTCTTTGCTCCATGACGTGCTGTTGCCCTCCACAGGATTTTCAGGCATTACAAGGAACCTCAGCACCAACAGCAGAAAGTACAGCTACCCATTGTCAGGCCCCAGCTGGTGACTGCACACTGTGTTTCTAATCTCACCTCTCCCAGGGACTGAATTGCTCAATCTTGCCCAAGCGTTTGTCTCTGGATTCTTTCATCAGATGCCTTCACAAGGGCAGTGTGATAAGTAATGGAAGCACTGTCAGTCTAGTGGGATTTCCTATATTGTATATAATGGGGTTCTGCTGACCCAATAATCTAACTCCAGGATCCTCAAGCCCCACCTTCCCTCGGAGGACTTCCCTTTTCCTTTCTTCAAATACGTTCTGACACGTTCTTGGCTATTATCTTCTAGTGTGTCTCTACTGGGCATCTTAACTACCATTTTATTTACAGAGTGAGCACACAATCAAGCTATATCAATTAATATCACAGAATCAGCCGTACAGTTTTGAATGCCACATTTCCGTTTCTCCCTATGCATTGTCACTGTGTAAGATTCATTGTCACAGAGGAGTCAGGATTATCATGATTAGCACTGGCCATCACTTTGTTCATCCCTGTCGGGTTCCACATCTACTGGTTGCAAGCAATTGTTTCCCCATGTACTCTGTGTCCTTTCCCTGATAACACGTGTGCTTTTTACAGCTGGGAGACGACAGGCAGGATTTCTCATTTTAAGTCTACATAGCAGATTCACTTCAGTGTCAGTCTTCATTGAATCACTTGGCCTGATTTTCTCTATCCTATATATGAAATCACAGTGGAGAGAAAAGAGCACTCATGGATAATTTATTTGATTATGGACAACCTTTTTCCTTAGGTTTCAATAGCTTTTTATTATATAAATTCTTTCCCCTCACAAAAATGCATCTCAATGTACACTCTTCTCGCATGCACACTTCTGCCTTCCCAACATGTTTACATATTTTATTCCCATTTGCAACACTTCATCTGTTCCTGAGCAGTGTGTGCTTTTTTTATGTCCAAGATCCAAGCAAACAAAAATCCTTCAAACATCTTTCTGAATTAGTGGAGAAATGACAGTCAAAAAAAAAAAAAAGCAAAACAATTAAATTATCTCCCACTTAAATGAGAATTTTACTGAGGCTTGTTTTGTTACATCGTGTTATAGTGAAAACAGATGATATTTGAAACTTGGCTTTGAAGCAGTCCTCCCTTCAGCCTCTGCAGGCAGCCCGACGTATCCCCTCTGCACATCACTTCCAACAGCTCTTCAGTTCATTCCATGTTTATCCTCCAGACAAATTATAATTGCTGATCTTAAGTCAGTTGTGTACAAAGATAATGATGCGCTGTCAAGCCCAAATCCCATTACTCTCTATAAATTCCTTCTTTCATAAAGAATTAAATGAAATGAAGGGAGAATTTGTTGCATTTCTTCCTTTCCTTTTGAAATACAAGGATGGCTTTGGTGGAATCGGCTCCTCGGTGCATCAGTGAGCAGCATACCCAGTCAGCCCAGTTGGGTTCACCCCAGAGGGCTGAGCAGTGCTGCTGACACTGAGAGAGCAGATGTGGGATATACTTCTCCTAATCTGCGTTCTGTACAAAACGACTGTGAAACATTTATCAAAATGTTTGGCTTGTTTTGATAGCTGGACTAAATTGTAAACAAATGGTAACCACATGTTATTTACGGCAGAATAAGTTTGATTTGTTTGGTTTTATGACAGCATTTACACAGTATTTTATGCAACCCTAGTGACCTACATAAGGTTTTGGCCTACAAGTTACACTCTTTTTCTGAAAAACGAAAGAATTAGTAAAATAGATTATGGCAGGGCTTGTTTTTAGCCATAGCAGCTGGTAACTCTGTGGGAAAAAAAGAACTTGAAAGATTTCCTTGGTGTTTTCAGATATCATAAATTCTCTTTTCTGCTGTCTAGATCGCCTTTAAAAATAACTAAGCTTCTTGTTGAAGTTCATTAAGTCGTGAGCTGATAGTATTACACATTACAGTTCCTAATATCAAGTAAGTGCCCCTACTTCCCACCATCGCAAACCACTTCCTGGTTTCAGTGCACCTTGGTCTGAAATGATTTTTCTTTCTTTTTTGTTTGTTTGTTTCTCAGGATTTGGGAAGAAGGGGGAATCTTGTGATGAAATCTCCTTCTGCAGAATCTTTGAAACTGTTACACCATGGTTATTACACCATGGCCTATTGGTCTTCAGCTGCGAGCCAAGATCAGACGTGTCTAGATCAGAAAAGAAACAGGGAAGGGAAAAGCCACAAAAGTTTTTGTCTTCCCTCACACTTCCATTCAAAGGTCCTGGAGGGAATTCACAAATCTATTAGCTCACCCTTGCAAAAATCCTTCCATAACAAAACAAATGTGGAAGAAAAAACAAAAATCGCAAAGCGAAACAGTAGGACATGTGATACCTGAATTATTTCATAGTCATGTTGGAAAAGTTGTAGCTGAATAGATATGTGGCTCAGTGATTGCTTTCAAGACTGTTCCGTGAAGTTGCCTGAGGCAGAACAGAAACCTCTTGAATGGGATTTGTAAATAGAAGACATCCTGAGGCTTCTGCCTCTCTGCTCTTCTGGATGATGGCACTCAGGAAGCCACTTGTAATTCCCTCTGTAAACAATGTGTGCTGCATGTGAAAGAAGGAAGAAAGAAAGGAAAAAAAAAACAGCGATAACAAACCCAGTACACCCTCAGAACAGAGCACAGAAGATAAGTAATTTTTAAGTGTTTAATTTTTCAGGAAGGAGGGCTCCAAAGTTTGATTCTCTGAGAAAGGACTGCTGCTTTGAGCCCTGTCAGCTCCATTTTTTCTTACCAGGATGACGTACTTATATATGAAGTGGAAATAAAATCACTCTGTGATTTTTCTGTGTTGCATGCACAGGGGTTTTCAATGAAAGGCAAAGGATTAAATCTCGGAGGAAAGCCTTTTCCCCATCGTTAAATCTCACTCAGCTTAAACAAGGACTGAGCTTTGGAGCCCATCATAGGAGAGGCCTTTTCATTCCAGCTGCCTGGTTTATTTTCTTGATTCACAGGCTGTCACAGTCTTCCTTTCTTCTAAGCCTCTTCTGTTTGTGATTCATTTACATAAACAGTCCCATGGTGATAGTAGTAATGATGTTCAGCTCTTTCAGCTGAGGCATACAGCTCTATTTCTCAGAAGTAATTCAGCTCTGTAACCACATGCCACTTGAAGCTTCTGTCTCTTCTGTTACACTGTGATGGTGAACCTGTGTTTGTTGCAGCAACTCGAGTCAATTTTCAGCTCATGTTTCTCTGACAGGAGTGTATGGATCTCCCAGGGAAGGAAAGCCTGATCAGCTGAATCCTTTTGCTTCCTCAAGCTCCTTTGTGATGCCTCACTGCCTTTCCCAATTGCCTCTTTCCTTCTTCTCTTTGTTCTATGGTCTCATTTCCTGCAAAATGGCACTGGAGCATTTAGAAAAATTTCAGAGCTGCTCAACCTAATCTGGTGCTTGATGGTGAGGTGGTGGAATGGTGATGCACTGATGATGGTGAGCACTGGAATGGGCTGCCCAGGGAGGTGGTGGAGTCACTGACCCTGAAGGTGTATTTTGTGTTGAGGGACGTGGTCTAGTGAGTACTATTAGTGATAGATGGATGGTTGGACTGGATGATCTTGACGGTCTTTTCCAACCTGTGATTCTGTGATTCTGTGAGGTATTGGAACTGGCTGCCCAGGGAGGTGGTGGAGTCACCATCCCTGGAGGAGTTGAAGAACAGTGTGGATGTGGCACTGAGGGTCTGGCAAGTGAGCATGGTGGGGATGGGCTGGTGGTTGGACTGGGTGATGTAGACTAGTCTTTTCTAACATGAATGAGACTGTGATCTAGAGTGAGGCAAGCCTGACCAATGTGAGAGGTTGGAACAAGATGATCCTTGAGGTCCCGTCCAACCCAAACCATTCTATGATTTTAAGATTAAAGCAGAGTTTTAGAGCTGCCACATTTCAGCTGCTGGGGTGAAATACTCTTGGGATCACTTCTTTCTGACAGCTTTCATTCAAAATGGATTCTTTGGAAAGTTAGGGAGAAAAGATCAGTTGGTTTAGACCATATTTTTGAAAAATATATGTTTTGGAGAAGATTGAGTCTTCATTTTTACGTCAGGGAAGAAACCTCTGTCAGGGAGCAGCAGAAGAATGTCTCCTTCCCAAGAGAGGATGACAGGGAGCAGAGGCGGGGGGCAAAACTGGAACAGAGCATGGAGCTGATCACACAGTAGCAGCAACTGATGTTGACCGAGAATCTAAAACACCCAGCAAGTCCATGGAGACGAGACAGGTCTGAAGCCAAACTGAATCTGCAGGTCAGGACCAACTCGCCTCAGCTGAAGAGCATCATAGTGCCAAGTACAAAAACCACAAAGCAGTGGCTGCCCATGCTAGTGTCCAGGATGGAGAATGAATTTCTATGGAGTGTAGGCTCCCAATGGAAATACAGGGTATAACTATAAAATTCAGACCCAAATCTCAGTGTCTTTGCAGAGGAGTTTCAGACTGTATTTTCATACAGGTAGCTTTAAAACTGGCAAATTGCAACTTGACGTTTATGGGAAAAAATGCATGATGGTTGCAAAGCCCAGTTTTGGCTTGAAATTTTAATACGTATGAGCAGTGGAGACCAAGAGAAAAGGATTGACTCATTCTTCTTGTGTGGGGAAGGATAGTGTGGAAAAGATACCAAATAGCACCTAATAAAAAATAGGCAGCAGTGCATATAAATTAGAGGGCTGGTAAAGCTTTATTTTTTGGCAGTGATAGCTTACATCGAAAGTCTCTCTGAGTATTGGAGGGGTTTCTTGAAAGAAAACTGAAAACTTCAATTGAAATAAAAAGAAATAGTTTTCTGACAGAGCCACAAAAAGGTGCAGCAACAAATGCCCTGATAAACATACCTAGTTGCCACAGGCACCTGTAATGCATCCTCTAAACACATTTTGGCTGACCAAGTGGAAAAAAAGGCAAATCTAGGATTGAAGAATATTGCATCCCACTTTGCATGTCTGGAGGATGCCTGAACGGTATGAATTGTGTGTCTTGGCCATCCCCAAGTGTATAGGCAGGCACTTGAGGAAATGAGTTAGAGCTGCATTTCCTCATCGTCAAAACTCAGTTGTAGTCTTCAGTAAACTTGTATTTTTCCATCTAGCACGGTTAGTGACTTGCATTCCTAGTGAAAAAAAAAAAAAAGATATTAGCAAGTAATGGAGGACAGAAGTGGTGATGTCCAACCCATACGGTTGCTATTACTATTACTTTTTTCTGTAATTACTTAGGTGGGACCACAAATATATTAAAGTTAGTTTTTCCCTAAAAATACAGCATAAAAACAAACAAGCAACCTAGTAAAACAGCAGCCAGCACAACTTTGTGTCATTCATTTGAGCTTGATGGAGGCCGTGGCTTAAGTTCCACAAATGTGAAACTCTCAGCCTTTGTGTGGAAGTTTTGTGTCCATCAAGCGAGTTCAGTTTATCTTATAAAGTGGATGTTTGAAAGATTTAATGGAAAGATCTGGAAATAACATTTTTTTAACTAATTTTCTAGTTTTGAAAGGCTTTGAAATACTTGGGAGAAGGTGTAATTGATTTGTATGAAACATTAAAAGAGTAATTATTGTCACATTTCCTTTGGAACATAATGAATCTTTATGGTCAGTCAGAAATAGTTGTGTAAAGATTGTCTTAATGAGGATATGATTATTTTATTCTTTTTGTATTTACACTGTGAGATCTTTTGGCCTTCTTCTTCATCCCACCTATTTGAAATTAAAAATAGGAGTCCAGATACCTGTATTTGTTTTACATAGATCACATTTTAGATGAATTCATACTTAATCCAGTAGCAGTTTATTACTGAAGCGGATTGAATGGTGAAGAGAGCCTACACTGTATTTGAAACATGCAAAAAGAAAATACTGTGTTACATAGTTTGGCCTATTCAAAAAGCAGTAAGTCTTTCTAGTCTTTGTTATCATCGACACAACATTTGCAACATCTGCTTATTAGCAGATGCTTCCCTAGCATCCATGCAGTGAAAGAACTACTACTTGCAAAATAAGGGATTGGTTTGCACCAAAGAAACCATTTCTGATGTACATAGTTGTACAGGTTCGTCTCATTCTTTCCTTTTCTTGTAGAGGATGATTTGCACATCTCTGAGAAAGATTCAAGGGAAAAGCATGACTGTGTAACAGTGTGGTGCAAGTATGAGTCCTTTGGTTTTTTGACATCTCTTGCTCTGCCTATACACTCACCATGGCCAGACAGAGAGAGAGAGCAATGTAGGCCAGCATGATAAATGTTTTTCAAGGAAGTGTGGGGCTCCTGCTGAGAAAACCTTTGTCCCACATCAGCACATGTGTACATGTGGCTAGAGGGTGACTTCTCCAGAAACGTGCTTGGCATCACTTGGTTTAAATCAATGAGCATTGTAAAAGCACAGCTGTGCTACCTAAATGGAAATGGTCACATCCGACTTGCTTCAATACAGCAAGGCAAACAAATGACAAAATGTGAAATTCCAAATGTCTGGAGAGCTTTTCTGCTGTCGGATCACTGTAAGGATCTCTAAAAAGATTTAATGTTAAATTTTCAGTTGTGTTTTTATTACATGTCCTGACTTGGCGGCGTTTGGTTCCAAAAGTGCCTGGTTTTGGTACAAATGACTCATAAATAAAATCTTACTGTAGAAGCTTAAGAGTTGGCACATAGTTTTCCACAAAGCAAAATCATAAGGAACTTATTCTCAAAATGGTAATACAAACACTGGAGTAAAAGCACAGGGTGGTTGGGGGTGGGACAGAGGAGAGCTGACTGCCTTTACTGCAGAAATCTAAAATTCCTTTTTGCTTCTTTACTGCCTCTTTTGATGGCAATCAGCCCAAAAGTGCTCAAAAGTCACATTCAATCAAAACTAATTCAGCATTTTAAATTTTTGTTTTCCTTTGTTTGAATTACTGACACAGACCTCAGGTCAAGTGGTAAAAGGTGCCAGACCAGTTGTATGGCAGACCAGTCAGTGGGAAAGGATTGATGAGATTGGAATCATTTCTTGTTGCTTTTGTGACAATAAATGAGGACTAAAACCAAACTTTTATAGAATTTCTGATTTTCCACATCTCGGATCTTTCCAGCCAGTTTATGGTTCCTGCACTCAAAACAGCAATGATTACCTTCCACTGGTGTAGGTCCACCAGGGGCAGAAGGAGTTCTCGTGGAGGGAATGCCTCAGGGCTGCCAGAGCTTTAGCTGCCATCTGGTCCCATGTATGTAAGCACAGGTCTGCATCTGCAACTTGTCAAGGATTTGTGCTGCTCAGACACACCTCATGTTGTCACAGAATCACAGAACTGTAGGTGTTGGAAGGGACCTGTGGAGATGGCCTGGGCCAACCCCGTGTCGAAGCAGCATTTCCCACAGTAGGGTCCATAGGAAAGCATCTGGACAGGTTTTGTTGTCCACCTAAGCAAGGAGCAGCAGGAGTAGGAGTTAAAGGAGAAATACTCCCTTGAGTATCACGTCTATAGCAGTGAAAAATGCAAATTAGGATGAGGACACGGTGAAGACTGGCTTTTCTTCACAGTCTACCACAATGACACCTACTCTGGATTTTGTCCTGCTCTCACCGATGGCACAGATCCTTCTGCCCTGGCAGCACCAAACAGGAGCACGGAGCAGATAGACACATGCAGCTTCCAGCCCTCACACCAGGTTGCCCTCTCCTCCAGGCACTGCTGGCTCCAAGCTGTGCTCTTTCTTCAGAACCACAGCCCAAGCCACGTTTGGAAGAATTAAGATGAACTAAACGTAGTGTGGTTCCATCCTTCCTGCTACTTACACTTGGCAGATGTGGGAACTCCTCTTCTCGTTCATGTGCCTGCTCAACTTTGAAAAACAGTCCCGCCAGCCTCCGAGCTAGAAAGGTGAATACTCAATGTGAATTCTTTTTCTGGTAAAATGGAGACCACTACTCAAATTGTATTTTGATTTCAGTTTTCTTCATTTATTGTAGTTTTATTCACAACATAGTGACACTTTGGAAATACACTATGTAAATTTTCACCTATTATTTTAAAGAAATTATATGGACAGTAAAAAATAAAGGCTGTATTCTCCAGGTAATGCATTCTTCTCCCTCGAAGAACACATTTCCTGCAGCTGATTACATAGCAGGGAGAAAAATACGCTTCCTGAACTGCATGCTGCAAACCAGAGTGTGATCCTGAAAGCACTGCAAAATGAACTTAGCTTCTCTGAAAAACAATTGAAATAAAAAATATTCCAAATCAGTAATGATTTAAAGAGTTAAAGCACTGAACTAGTGTCAAGTTCCCAATTATGTTCTTGCCTGCCAAGAGCTTGGAGTATCGGTCCTTTTGAGGATAGTTGCAGAAGACTATTGACCCACAAATTCTGCTTGGGAATCACTTTTCCAAACTGCAACTGAAATTTTAGCAACTAATAACTCAATTTTGGTGTCCATATGAGTGGCAGAAATACAGTATTAGGAGAAATTTCTTCTCAGAAGGAGTGACAGTGTGCTGGCACAGGCTGCCCAGGAAGGTGGTGGAGTCGTCACCCGTGGAGGTGTTCCAGAACCGTGTGGAACTGAGGGAGGTGGTCAGTGATGGATTATCAGTTGGCCACGATGATCTCAGTGGTCTTTTCCAACTGTAATGAATCTGTGATTCTATGATACTGCCATGCAGCTATTCACGTGTTATTGTTTGCACAAGAACAACTGCCATTCTGGTGACTTCCCTGATGAACAGCTGTGAATGAGTGCAGCGTCTGCAGGTACAGCTGGTGATTGATTTACATGGACATGGAAACACTGATGGGACTTGGCTTTCCTTTGGAACGTGAAGAATGCAAAGTCAGCATTGTGACAGCTGTGTCACTGCTCACATTTTGAATAAACTTTGTTTTGGATTCCTGGGCCTGACTGCTTCTTAGCTCTGTATTTATTTTACACTTTGAAGTTCATGTTACAAGATAGGTGCTCCTGCCTCTTTTTTCCTCCATTTTGTTATAAATAAACAAATCTCAGTGTCACACAAAGTTCATAGAGTTTACAGTTTGACTTTCTTCATTTGTTTGGCCTGCCTACAGAAAAGGACTAAATACTTTCTTTGAATTTGGTGATTTTAGGTGTGTTCTTTCAGAATGAATGGGCTTTGCTGCCCACAATGTTGCCATTTGTTCCTGAATAAAACAGTCATTCCTGGACATACCAGCATTTTTTCATCTGCTGAGGTGTAACCTGGCATACAGTCAGTTATGGATAGTAGGTATTTCCTCAAATTCCTTCATTCTCAGGGAAGACTTTTCTTGGCTTGAATAAGCTTAGTGGGCATAATGGTCATTGGACTTTTTAGAGGTAATTTCCAATGATTAATGATTCTATCACTGTATGATTGTAATCTTGTCTAACACTTTTCTGTTCTAATCTAATTGAATTCTGTTGACCAGGAGTATAGATTTTTATGGGGAGAAATTTTCATCTGTCTCTGCTTGTTACTTTGTGAACTGCAAGAACAACAGGTTGAGTATTCAACAGTATTGGATTACAGATAACAGAACCAGAGGGGATTTCTTCACTGTTACCTCCACCTCCATGCATTTGTAGTAAAACTGGAAGATCTGTCTTCTGAATGACAGTGTTGCTTAGTTCATTCACAGGTTACACCCTGATCCCTACTATCCTGCACAGCAAATGCACTCTGTTCTAAGAGTGAGTGCCATCACAAAGCACATCCAGGTGATCCGATCCAACACAGGTTTGTGAAAGGCAGGATCTGCCTGACCCATCACACTGCGTGGGTAAAAGAGAGAGGGTGCATGCTGTTTACTTGGAGTCCAGCAGAGCATTGGATGTTGCTTCCCACAGCCTTCTGGATAAACTGGCTGCTCATGGATCAGATGGATGTGCTGTTTGCTGGGTGAAAACTGCCTGAGTGGCTGTACCCAAAGTGCCAGTGTGAACGGAGCTAAATGTGATTGGTGGTCAGTCATGAGTGGCATTTCCCAGGGCTCCATTGTGTTTTTGTTTAATGCTGGATGAAGGAATTAAGTGCATCCTCAGGAGGTTGGCAAACAACACCAAGTGGGTCAGAAGTATTATTTGTGTGATTGAGGAGGTTCTGCAGGGAGCATGACTGGGTTGATCAATGATTAGGCTGCACCTGTGTCATAAGAACCCCATGCAGCAGTATGGGCCTGGGGAAGACTGGCTGGAAAGCACACGGCAGAAAAGGACCTGAACGTCCTGGCAGCCAGCTGAACATGGGCCAGCAGAGTCCAGATGGCCAAAAAAACCAATGGTATACTGGCCTGCATCAGAAATAATGTGGCCAGTAGGACCAAGGAAGGGATGCCCCCTTTTTACACAGCAGTGGTGTGACAACACCTCAAATATGTGTCCAGTTTGGGGCTCCTTACTGCAAAAAGGGCATTAAGTTACTTGAATATGTGCAGAGAAGAAAGACAAAATTGTTGAAGGGACAAGAAAACAGTTATGAGGAGTGGCTGAGGGAACTGGGGCTGCTTAGTCTGGAGAAAAGGAGGCTGAGAGGAGACCTCATTGCTCTTTACAGGTATCTGAAAGGGGACTGCAGCAAGGTAGGGATCGGTCTCTTTTCTCAGGTGACAAGCCATAGGACATGAAGAAACAGCCTCAGGTTGTACCCTGTTTAGAATTTACATCTGGAAGAATTTCTTCATGAAAAGGGTGGTGCTGCTGTGGCACAGGCTGCCCAGGGAGGTGGTGGAATCACCATCCCTGGAGGTGATCCAGAGTCGTGTGGATGTGGTACTGAGGGACATGGGCAGCAGGCACTAGATGATCTTAGTAGTCTTTTCCAACCTTAATGATTCTGTGGTTCTATGATTGTATGAAAAATGACATCTGTAACCTCTGCTGTTTACCTGCCTCATAAGTAAGTAACTATCAACCAGAAATAATGAGCAGGATTTTTTTTCTGCAAATGGCTCTCAAAGGTCTTTTCAAGATAATTAACACTGAGCAGATAAGCGTGACAGGAACGGAATGTGATTTAAATCTGAGTGGAGTGGAAAGATTCCACAGGATTTCAGTATTTTTGAGTAAGTCCTCAAGTAAACATCCTTCTTAACACCATCGTTACCAGTCAGTGGTTATGAGATCTCCTTGTTCTTCCAGCACCAGATGTAACCACCTTCATCCCTGTTCCTTCTCTTAATGAATGTGGACAGGGTGGCTACTGGGCTCAGTCTGATTCTCTATTGTAATTGCACCGTTATCACCCGTAAGGAACCCATTAATGTGGACGAGGCTTTGAAACCAAAGTCTCCCTTTTCAGAGCCCTGATCTAGGAATGTTTTAAGGGTATATGCCAGCTCAAGAATCAGATTCATTTTGGTTCTGGGAATCAAACCACAGCCTCTGAAAAACAATGGAATTCATGGCTTGTTCCAGCAAGTTAAGCAACAACCTCAGCTTTTTGCTAAACGAGAGCTAATAAGGTTTGATGTAACATCAGAGGAGCTAATTCAGATCTAATAACAATAGTTGTTTTTTGAGCAATTTAGCCTTTACACAAACAATTTCTCACTCCATAATTTTTCTTCCTAGGGCCTTCTTTTGGAATATTGTGCAGGCAGATGTCCTACTTAACAGGAGACCCCTCGTATTCTGCCAGTTTCCAGATATGTTGAAGTATTTGCTGATTGAGAACATTTCAACCATTAGGCAGAGAAGCCCATCTGTGTGGGATGCCAGATGTCAGCTGCAGTAGTGTCTGCAGAGACAGAAGCTATCTCAAGTCTACCTGGACAGTAGCATGGTGGGATTTGTCATTTCTGCCCTATTTGAAACAGCACTGTCCCCGTCTAGGAGTAGATGTTAGGAAGTAATGAATTATGAGTGACAGAGGAAAACTACAGTTTGCACTGCATCTGCAGAAATGTTGCTATGAACAATATGGAGAAAAGAATGCAGCAGCAAGCATGAAATGATTGCAAGAGAATGGATGTTTCAGAAAGAAACTGGACCTGTATCTCAGTTTGAGGACTTATTGCAGAAATGTTTGCTTCCCTCTTTGTAACTGCAGGTGCAAGCAACAGCCAGCTCTTATGAACTTTATAAGCAGCCAGGAAATAATGTAAGTTTATTTTGTCTCAATATGTTTTAAATTTGCTGTTCTGATAAGGAGTGGAAGCAGTCAGTTGGAGGAAAATAAGACTAATTTGTACCCTTTAAAATGAGGTGGTTTAGAGACAAAATTTAAAAAAAAAAATACTGGGAAGAAAATAAGTGAAAAAAAATGGCTAGGCTTCCTGAATGGAGGTTTCACTGGAATTCGTGTCCTGTTCACAATATCTGCTGTAAACTTCAGCCTCTATATCTTCCTGTTCACATTCTGCACAGTTCTGATGTAGCTGCGTGGAAGTGAACAAAGTAAGCTCTGTGTGCATGTTTATGCACAGCACTGGAAGGAAGATCACGAGCTGCAAATGAAATGGGTTTCAGAGCAGGCTTTATGATTATGCTTTAATTACCAGTGAGCCAACTGACCGCTGCTCCAATCTGTGCAAATCTGAGATAAGCTGGTTAAAAAATGTGTTAAAATACGAGGAAGTTGTAGGCGCTAAAGTGGCCATAAATAAAAGCTAAAGAAAGCTAAAACTAGATGCTGAAATACAGACTCTCCAGATATGTTGGACAGGAGCCTATAAAAGCCTTCAGAAGAATTTTCTTCAGAACACTGTGAAAGTTAACAGGAAACGCTATAGGAGACTTCATGATAATTATGAAGATGTTGTCTGATGCTTTCTGAATAACGTGTTCCCTTGTTTAAAGAAAACAATACCAACAATTCACAATATCCCAAAAATAAACAACTGAGACAAAAGACAAATACAAATGAAGGAGTGAGCTCAGATTAGCAATATTTTGTGTTAAATAGTGGAGTGGCAGCAGGCTGACAGAGCTCCTGCCTGTGCAGAGTATGCAGGAGATGAGAGTTCCATAGGTTTGCTTGGATGAAGTATGGCAGCACGTTTGATGGATGGAAACAGATCACCCCAGACACCTCTATGTAAATGAATTTTCTGTTTTTCATTTCAGAGGCCTCTCCTCTTCTAGTTTTGCCATTTTGCTGGTCAAAAAATTTCTTTCATTTTCCCTACAGAACTGCCAGACTAGTTGGTGTCTTCCCACCAGAAGATACATGGGGACCTTTACATGTAAGCACAATCTCTCATTGTCCCAAATTCTTTACTGAAACCTACAGACAGATGAAATCTTCCTGGCTCTGACTTATCACACTGTGAGTGGGCACCTCTTCTTGGGGTCCCGTGACTGCAGTTGTAGGATGACTTAATTCCTATGAACCTACTAAGCTGTTAATCTAGGCAAACTGGAGAACAAGTGCTTTCTGCTTCCTCTGTGTGATTTGCTGCCATTTAATGCCATTGATTGTATATTCTTTATGAGATAATATGGAGTTCTCTATTTTTCTGCTTATTTCCACTGAGGTCAGAGACAAGCCGTACTTTTTTTTCCAACAGCTCTGAGTCAAACTCTACTAGTCCTTTTCTTTCCTCCATTTTCTTATGTGAGGACTCCATCTTACCTGTTCTCTTAGCTTCTATACTATGGATCTGTGCTTACTCTGCATGTTCAAAGAGCAAGTGACAAAAATGCATGAGAACTGCTGGTTCTGTCATAAAGTTACATCACTTATTATAAGAGATAGTGACCCATCTCCGGCTCCCTTTGAGGAAAATCAAAAGATCACTAATTCTCATTTTGCTGGATCATTTAACTGTACAGTAATTTATGGCATACTTTCAATTCAATAACACAACCATAATATAGCTAGAATTTTGGTTTCTGAGACTTCTGCTCTTCCAGAACCCAAAGGCACGCTTAGAGACAGTGTGTCTATTCTTTCTAGAAAGCAGGAGAGACGTATCTTTCACCAGTCCTGAGCTGAATGATGCACAACGCTTTCTGCTCACCAAGTTTAATGGGGTGGTTTGAGTCATTCCTTTTTCATTCTTCTCCCCATACTCGGGAAGACTCAGCACTCTGCAGGGCTGCATTTTTATTCCACAAATTGTTCTCCATGTTGAATTTTATCTGACACTGCAATGAACAATTTCCAATCCTGTCTTTGTTTCCTTTCTTCTCACTCCTCTTTTGGCCTAACATTGTTAAATATTTTTGCAACCAGAAGGTATTTTTGGAGTGCATATACTGCCATGACTCTCTGTTTTCAATGGCAACGCTCAGTTCTGGCTGCCATGAGCAAACACAAAATGCCATGTAAAACTGCAAGTTGATTTTTAAAAAATCTGATTATATAATGTTATACCATTCCTTTTGGTTGAAATTCCAGGAAAGTAGCAAAGGGGATTTTGTATTGCCTACCCTAAATGGTAAGCATGCTTAAAATTCAGTTCAAGAATAAAAACCTACACTAATACAATAACAACGTTCACATTTTAAAGCTCTTTGGCAAGGAGAGATACTGAAAAAATGTCAGCTTCACCCTTTGACAGCACTGGCAATCACCCTCTAAACTCTGCTGCAATACTATAATTGCCCCAAATATTTGGTTTAAACACTTTTAACCTAAGCAACTACGCCAGCTCTAGGTAATATCTTGGTTCAGAGTTGATCTTGGTAGAGAGTCAGCTCAGAGAGCACCCATGACTTACTACCTGCATAGGTTCAAATTCCCCAGGCATCTCATGGAAACCACAAAATGGAGGAAAGTAATGCTAATTTGTTGACTGTCATGAAGAAAGATGAGTTCTGGAGCAGAATCATAGAAACCACATCCTAATACTAACATACTCAGAGAGCTGTTTGCCAATACAATTTGTGTGAATTGAGTATTATGTAACACAGAATGACAGAGGACAAAGGGAGAAATAAGAAATGGCGCCATCTCTGTGCCCCCAAAACCAACAAGAACCCGTGCCAATGGAAAGCTTCCACACTCCTGAGAAAATGAATGCTTTCTGAACCCTGGCTCCCATTTCCTCAGTTGCTTTAAAGACTGTTACAGCTACTTGGGGACTTCTCAGATCTTGCCACACTGTGATCATCTCTACACACAATAGCTTTTGCACTTGAATTAAATTTTATTAGAGATTAGTCAAAACAGCATCCTTTTGCAATCTGTGGGATTGGTATACCTCAGGTTTAAACACTTGACTTTGAACACTCTGTTTCCATTTTTTCAATAGGAAAACCAGTCAGGCTTAAGGATGAAGAGCAGAGCAAGCAGAGTCTTAGAGTTTGACATCTCCTTCAAATTCCTCACACATAAATAGTTATTTTCCAGATCCATTCCAGAGGTTCTTCTACACACTCAAGAAGCTATCCATAAAAAATCCCCAGGCCCCATGAACAATGTATGCACTTGCAGAGCAGTAGATGTACTAACCATTAAAGTCCCAATGACAGACTTGAAATCTGATTTTGGCTGATTAAAAGCGTGATTGCTTTTCCTTGACATGGAGGCTCTCCTCTCTTACTGAATTTTAGTCTGCAAAGAATGCCTATCTCTCTGTAGAAAAGAGTGATGTTTCATCAGAAGGAATATTTGAACTTGAGAGCTATGGTAAAAAGCCATTCTGAGCAGTGAAAGACTACAAGATTTTACATGTAAGCATAATGCAACTCCAGATCTGTATAATATTCTACTTACAACATATACTATGAAGGACTGTCCTGGGTAAAAGAACAACAAATGTTTGAAGCAGTAACAAGCTTTCTCAGGTAGTCTATTTAAATTAAGCCCAGCACAGGTTACTAGAAAAAGCACAGCCAGCCTGGAAATGTTGGGATGACGAATCCTGGCAGTGTAAGACCTTGTTTCAGATCATTTGACTGGAGCATTGGCGAAGTTTTTGAAATACCTATACTTGGAAGTTTAGGGGAAAATCAGTTTGGTTTGAACAAAAATGATACCTCCAAATTGTGTTACTCGAGAATTGCTTTATGCAGTCACCTGTAGGCAAATAGAAAATACATATTTCCGGATTCCAGATTCTATCTAACATGAACAAAAATCTAAAAGAGCTTCTATGCACAAAGACGAAAGCTAAGGCATGTTATATCTCATTACCAGTATTATTTCCTTTTTTCCTGGTTGGAATTTCCTTTGCCCTCTGCAAGATCTTTGAAGTAGTCTCTATAGACATTGATGTGGTTTCTGCCTTTACCAAGTGAAACCACAAACCAAAACCCTTGTTGCAGAGATGTTCTTCTCATCCCTACCCAACCCACCGTGCATTTGAGTGTCTGTGGCCACTTTATCCATGCTGCCACCACCCTCATACTTCCCATTGCCACAACAAACTTGAAAATCATCTAATTTGTGTAAACTATTTGATGTACTGTAAGAGGAAGTGAAGAGATCTCTTCACATGGAGATCTACCAACTGCTAATATCTCTACTAAAATTAGGCTGACGGAAATACTATTCTCCTGACTAGAACTCATGATGGAAAACAAGACATTCATCAGAGAAGCCTTGTTAAATGTAGCTTCCACTTAGCAGAGAATTTTATGAGTGTGTCTGTGGAGAGAACATGTTGTGAAGTAAGAAGGTCCCACTGCGTTAAAGATGTCTAGCAACAAAAAAGAACCCCTACTCTGTTAAAGCATTTTCTATATTTGTTTAAAACAAACAGGCAACATTGTCAATGATTGTCTTTAGAAGTATATCTATGCTCAGTATTTGGGACTGAGAATGCTGAACTTCTGTAATTCCATGTAAAATGGTAGATGCTTGGAGGCCTCGATTACTGCTACACCCCACAGAAAACATGCAAAAAATGCCATTCAGCTGTTTAGTCAGGCAATGAAATAACTGGAAACAGACTTACTATGCATAAACAAAAGTAGATTTTAAGTAAATACAGCAGCTGTCTTCAATTTGGGTTTTTTTGCTCTTTTTTTTTTTTTTTTTTTTTTTTTTTTTTTCAATCAATCTGGTATGTTACTGCTTCTGGGTAAGGTAACTTTAATTTTGAAATGTTGAAAGCTTGTATTTTCCATATTGCTGACACGTGAATATGAAGTCTATCTTATGTTCCAGTGCTCTGTTAGAAGCTGATAGATGAACTATTGAGTAAAATGTACCTACTATGCAATGAGGTAAGAAAAAGTTCCTAAGGCAGGTGGCTTTAAAACAAAAGCTGAATTGCAACTCATGCCTTTGCTAACTACAGCAAATGTCTCCTTTGATTCAGGTTATTTAATTTGATTATTGAAGTTGCTGTGAAAATGTTGCAGTTACTAAATATATTTTCTTAGATTATGGTAGAAAGCGATGGAAAGGAAACTTACATCTGATTTTTTATTTTTTTCCACAAAGGCATAATAAAATATAAATTAAGCATCTCCCCATTTACCATTAAAACCAGCTAGAACTACCTATGAAGCTATTGTACTTGTTAGCAGTGGTCATGATTTCTCCCTGAACATGGAAACTAGACTTTGATCATGTGGTCTCCTACCGCCATCTACTGTGTACAAGGAGCTATACACGTGCCAATGGTGAAAGCTGCCTATTTTCCCTTTTAATGCAACATGCCCTTTCTGCATCACAGTACGTGATGGAAAACATAGTGTTTGTGTTGTTGTTTTGTTTTGTATTTTACAAAATATAGAAATTGCATTCATTCATGTACATTGCAGCAACACACAGGACTTTAATGGTTGCACGGCTTCATCAAGCCATTGCTGTCTGAGTAGGCATTTCTGTACAACTGTATGGGCACATGCACACACACACACACGCACATACACACACACACAGAGTGAAAGGCAGGCCCAGCTGTGTTAGTCTTAGTCACACCCGTGGAAACATTATAAATGAAAACACATTACTGACGGCTTACTCTATGTCCAAGAAGCTGCTGAGTGCTTTTCCCTCCCGGCGTGACTGTAGAATCATAGAATCATCTAGGCTTGAAAAGACCTTCAAAATCAGCAAGTCCAACCATAAACCTAACTTATCAAGTCCTACCACTAAACCATATCCCTTAGTGCCAGATCCACTCAACTCTTAGATACGTCCAGGGATGGGGACTTTACCACTTCCCTGGGCAGCTTATGCCAATGCTTGACCACCCACTCCATGTAGAAATGCTCCCTGATATCCAATTTTATCCTCATCTGATCCAATTTGAGAACATTTCCTCACGTCCTATCATTTGTCAGCATGATGTGTCTGCAAAACAAAGGTCAGTAAATTCTGATGCTGCAAAGTCCTAGTGAGCACAGTAATTTGCTTCCACAAGCCAGGTGAGAAAGCACTACTCAGGGAAAGTCCCCACCTTCCTTTTCCAGTGCTAAGATCTGAATTCCACCTTTCTTTTGTGGAGCTAAGTTTCTTAGCTAAATTGCACTCAATTCATCATTGAGTGGTGGCATAAATTCAATTACTCCTTCCTCCTGCTGTATTTGCCCTTCATACAGATTTATTGCACCTAGGTAACACGTGCTGTATAACACAGAGCACTCAAGAGAGAAAAGACTTAATCTTTCTGATCTTCTGTACATAGAACAAGGCTGTGTTTCTTCCACCAACCTTGCTATCTGCCTCTGTGGCTCAAGTTTCACTTGAGCTCTGGGTATGAGATTGTCACTCTGTTCACTCTCTGCTTTTCCGTGTTTTCTGGGAGAGCTCAGGTAATCCATTCTGCAATCAGAACTTTCGCATACTAGCATAAATTCTCTTCATCAGCTCTTTTGGGTTAATTAATGCTTTTTCCAAGTGAGCTTCGAGTTGGGAGTTAGGAGAGATTCTTCAGCAGTGGGTGATGGACACCAAACAGGGCAGTGATCATGGTCCTGAGCTGCCGGAGTTCAAGGAGTATTTTGGCAATGCTTTCAGATATATATAGCTTACAGTTTAGGTGGTCCTCTGTGGAGCAGAAAGTTGGACTAAATGATCTGTGTGGGTCCTTTCCAACTTAGAATATTCTGTTTCTTCTTCCTCCATATGCCTTCTCACATTTAAAATCTCTCTTTTTGCCTGTGGCAGGACTCCGGAGTTTGTCTCACAGATTCCTGTTGGCCAGATCCCAGCACACTGATTCAATCTTCCAAATGAGTATTTTGCTCTTCCCTGCTAAGATCTTGGGTGCTGGATTTCTTACAGTTTTCAACTGAGAGCCACTCTGAAGTCCATATTGGAGGGTGCTTTTCTGTAATCCTTTTGCTCCTGCATTCCTTAAAATAGCACAATATACTGTGATCTTTGTCTCAGCACACGTGGGAGACGACCAGAAAGTAAAGGTGTCCTATGATGAAGTGTTATTTAAGTAGTTTAAGTTGATTGGGTTTCATTTCCTTGTGATTTCTGACTGTAATAGAGAGTGGTAGCGTTCCATCATTAAAGCCAGCTGCACAGCCTAGAAAAATGAGACTGTGCACCTTAGGAAGGGGTGGAGACAGGATTTAGTGTAACCATAAAAAAGATCAACTCTCATATGATTTACTATAGTTTATACAAAAGTTTCTCATTCACTCATAATGAACTGACAGACAGAAAACATCATGCAAATGGAGTAGATTAGAAAAATATTTTTAGCATAGTTCCTAAGAAAGGAAGATCTCTATTTCTTGTTGCTAGGAAATGTGAAGGCAATAGAAAAAGGGGCAACAGAATAAAGTAATAGAAGTATGCTATGACATTATCTGTATGGCCTCTAGAGATCATTTGTAACAGATTGAACAGCATTACTCAACAAGAGTCATGATTCAGCTTGATGGAAGAAAATTCTTTGAATTGCTTGTAACGTATGAACTCACACTGCAACTAAAAAATACATGGCATCTGGGATAAAAATATGCCTGGACTCAGAGAATAATCTAAGTATCTTCAGTGGTTGCTCACTGCACAAATGAAAAGGTCCATTGTCTGCACCTGCATGTTGACACCTCTGGCCTAATGAATTTAATGAAGAGGAAATTCTTGTTGATGTATTCTTTTGGGCATGACTTCAACTCATATAAGGTAGCATGTTAAGGCTCAGAAAAACTGGAGGATTTTATTAAACTATATTAGTGCATTAATTGAATTAATTTTGATTTTAGCAAAAAAGTTTTTATATACATATATATATATATATCCTGCTTACTCTGAAATGGATGTGGTTTGGTTTTTTTGGGTGTTTTTTTTTTTTTCCTCCTCAGAAAACTGTAAGCACTGTGAAAGTGCTTACAGATTGGTTGAGATTATTTTGAGGAGAACGGGATATAAGAGATTAAGTAAGCATGAACTCATTTCAGGAGACTTGTGTTGGGAATGATTGAAAGTTTTCTTCAGTGTTTGCTGCCTCTGTGCCTTAAAACTTGCGGAACATTGTAGTGATTTTTACTTGAGTCAATAAAGTCCAAAGAACTATCTTCTTGTATAAGTGAATTCACTGTAAAAACATGTTAAACTTTACTAAAGGCTGAACTTCAAATTAGCATGATTTCTTTTGTCCATTTAAAGAGTTTCATAAACTGATGAGTTTACATCAAATCTCATTTGAAGTAATATTTTCAAGCTTCTTACACATTAGTTTGAGAGAACTAGGAATAAAAAGCCAAGGTACAAATCACAATACAGTATCATAGAATCATGGAATCACCAAGGTTGGAAAAGATCTACAAGATCATCCAGTCCAACCATCCACTTACCACCAACAGTTCTCACTAAAATCTATGAAATACATAAAATACAGTCTTAACCTGGCCTTTGAAAATAACAGGATGTCATTTCATGGTTGGCATACAGTTTCTGATGAGTATTTCTGATCTTCAGACCAAGGAATATGTGCCCCTTGCAGGACACTTAACACGCAAAACAGTAAGTCTTGCATCTGATCTACACTAAATATTATTTTCAGCATGATCATAACTATAAACCTCTGTGGGCTAACCTGAAAATTGTAGAAAGCAAATCTGTCAGAGGAAAATGTTTTTAATATTATTATTTGGAATAGCTTATTAAGAACACATGGATGCTTTTAAGTTGTGAAACAGATGAATTTATTACAGTTTAAAATACCCATTAAAGGAAATGCCAACAGAAGACTAGTCTTAAGGCATCACTCTCCAAAATTAACATTTTTTTATTTTCACAGAATTTGATTGGTAGCCAGGTGGTTAATGCGTTAAGTGGAGGTCGTGAATCAGCCCATGAAAGAATTTTGCCTTCAGATACTTGGTAACATGTGACTTCTCAGTTATGTCCTTTCCAAGTACTTCATCAGAGGAGTGCATTAATAGCAGTAAATATGCCATATCTTAACCATGGAAGCTCTCCAGGATTATTTTTTTCATTTCTTTACATATATCACACTCATATGCTTGTACATGAGAACTATCAGTGCCTCTTCTTGTTCTCCAGTCATTCTCAGTAACTTTTCGGAGACCGTCATTGTAGATTAAAACAAAGGCTGGAAAACTTCTGCTCCGTATTAACCACACAGCAGTATGATTTCTTTTTTAGTACATCTCACATAAATGTAAATTTCCTTCCTATTCCACTTTAGTTTTGAGCTTCCTGTGTCCAGGAATGCATAAAAGGGGAAAAAAAGGGAATAGACTTTTATAATGTATATTGTGCAAAGATGATTAGAAAACATTTTTCATGCAATACAGTTAAAACTTCTACGATTTGTGTCCACCATCAAAAGCTTTTAGTATAGTGTTCCAGCCAACTAATTGCAAATATCAAATCTTGAAACAAAGTTGCCAGCTTCTGCTTCATCCACGCTCCTTGCAACTTAAGAGTAGGAGTTCAGGTTTAGTGTTGTCCATTGTCTTCAAACTTTTCAAACTATTTCCAGGTTGTATTTTCTCAAGTTTAAAGCCAATGCAACTTATCAGACTACAACAAATGAGAAAGACTATGGCTCTGCCCAGAAGGGAATAACTGAGGAGGTCCACATCTTTTAAATGTTTCTGTAGATTACTTCTATTGCAGTATTTTGAATACATAAAACAATATAAAAATTACAAAATAATGCAAAAAGGAAGCAGGAATATTGCTGCTAGTATTTAAAATGTTTTGGTGGATGCTTTTAAAGATGTTGCAGAATTAATGGTGTGGGTTCTTCATAGAACTTGAAACCCCTGCTCCTCTGCAATGTTTTCCATAATAAGAAGAAACATAAAATATTCATCAATTCAAAATACAGCGTTCTCTGCTATCAGGACTCTTCATGTATTTCTGTTGATATTCTTAAAGTAACTCTCTAAAAGAAAAATAAAAACAGATCAGCTTAAGATAAATTAATTTTACAGTTCTGTGATATACAAGGAATACAAGGAATTATAACAACAAAATGCATATTTTAATGCAATATGTACTGTGAGAAATATTTGAAAATAATGAAGGATTATTTTTCTTATAGTCTGGTGTTTCGTTTCCTGGATTAATAGTTTGTCTTCCTGTGACACTGATTAAGACAAAAAAAGAGAATGCAATAAAAAAATGTCTTCGTCAAACATTGACACTATATGCCATGTTATTTTATAGCCTGTAAGTTAAAATATATACATTTCATTTAATTCTATTGCTTTCTTTTATTTATTGAGATCATAATGTTATATGTAGTTAAACTTTCAGTGTTTGAATTTTGTGATTTGAAGAGAGCCATTGATTAAGTTATTCTCTGAGCACTATGGTACTGACTGCAAATGTGTATCTGCAAGGTATGACTTCAGTGGTAAAATCAATGCTATCAGAAATGTAATCATCAAACCATGGTGGACTGGCAGTAAATACAAGAGAAGACAAGTGATAAATTTGATGACGGTACTTGAATATTTTTTGTCAGTTTTGGAAGACAGTTACAGGCCATTAATATAATTCATTCTGCAATTTTGATAAATTACATTTTTTTCAATACTTTTATTTCAGCATAATCTAGATTTCATTTTAATATGGGAAAACCCTACAGCCATAGCCTATTCAGTATTATTAGTCACAGAATCACAGAATGACTTGGGTTGGAAGGGACCTCAAGGATCATGAATCTCCAACCCCCTGCCACACGCAGGGCCACCAACCTCCCCATTGAATACTAGACCAGGCTGCCCAGGGCCCCATCCAACCTGGCCTTGAACACCTCCAGGGACGGGGCATCCACAACCTCTCTGGGCAGCCTGTTCCAGCACCTCAGCACTCTCATCCTTAGCTGAAAATTGATTTTCACATATGCTCATGAAAGTTATGTATGGTTTATATATGGATAAACCACGTATGTGTTAACTATTCCCATGCTTAGCAAGCATGTAAGTGAAAAAGCAAGTTATGCTAATTACAAAATTTTATGTGATCTCATGTAAAACTTCAGCTTTATGACTTAGAGGGCTCCCACTATTTTCCTTACCTCCCATCTCCAAAAGACCTGGCTACAGTTTCCAGCAATTTATAGCAGCACCAGTTGGCTCGCATATGTGATCCCAAGTAGTTCTTCAGTTACACAAGTATTTTGTATCTATAATTTTTAACTTTCTGGGAATTGTGTGAGAGAATGGTATTTGTGAAAGACCTACATATGTGATACAGTGTCCACAGTGATTTAGTTCTTAGTTATGATGCAAAACAGCATTTCTCTGTCTTTTCTATCTTTAAATGATGCAGCCATGATATGGAGAAATCAAATATCCGGAACTGTGAGATGGGCAAGGAAACAATGATCTTCCTAACATGTACAGTGGCATCTTCAGTAGGCACTTACCATAAGCAGTGTTTTTTTATGTTTTTTGATGTTTTTTTACAAGTTCTTCTGCTGAATTTAAGCCTCACATATTCATATTTTCAGCACTTAATATCCCTGCACTGAATCAAAAACCCATGAAACTGCAGCTAAAATATGATGGGTAAGCAAGAAAATGTGGGAAGAGTAAGCTGAAGAAACTAAGCTCAAGTCACATAAAAGTGTTTTCTTTTTAACTCATCTAATATTTTCTCTTCTTATAGTCATGTTTGATGAATCACCAGAAACTGAAGTCACTCCAGCTACACGAAACAAAATGTTTTCATGTTAGTGCTATTCAAAACGCACTTGATATTCTTCACATTATGAGGGAACAGGTATCAAAATATGTAATTTATGGAAATAAATGAAACAGCTACATTTGAAATAAAGTGCATTATTATATAAAATACCTCAGGTAGAAAGAAATGCAGTTTGAGTTGCAGCATTTGTTTTGGTGTTATATACTCTTTTAAGGGTCTCTTTCTACAAAGCCATTATTAAATACAGATACGCATTTATTGAGACATTTTCAAGACCAAACATCTATTAAACTGATTTATAACACTATTTTTTGTTTTAAAAAACAGAGGAAAATGTATTCACAAGGTAGGCAGAAATGGCTTCTCACAGAAAATTTGTTTGTGTATAGCTTTGGTATTTCTAGCTCAGATAAAGAGTAGCAATTTTCTATTGTATTTGTTACTCAATTCATAGTTTTCAGTCACTGCTAAAAAATTCAGATACCAACCTGAAAATCTTTAATGAATGTTAAGAAGAAGAAGACGAAACCAAAGGCCACTGTCCATTCACAGATTGCACTCATGAAATGGTAAGTATAATCCTGATGGAATGAGGCACAAAATAAATTTTCAGAAAAAAACAGCTAAAAAAATAACTTTGGAATGTTATAAAAATAAGCTTGAGAATAGAAATTCTCATTGATGTACATGGCAGAAACGTAAAATATTTTGAAGTAAGAGGGACTGCTTAAATTTTGCCATTAAACTTTTCTTATTATTTTGCATAAGAAAAGGAGATTCACAATAATATGAAACTTCATAAGGTATGTGTAAACAAATCCTTACAAACACCTTTCTACTCCCATATTTTTGTTTGCGGTATGAAAACAGTTTTTATTATTTTTTTGCATATAAGACATCTTCTAAACCTGTAAATTCTGATGATGAATGTTGAAAAGGTTTTATTCCAGGCCACAGATTAGATAGTCTTACAGTGCCACCAGGTAGTGTGGTGCTGGGAGTTCACAACAAGTCTGTCAGAAGCTTAGTGCTCTGAGGCTTTGAAACGAGTAATCCCTAAAAGACAGTGTATGAGTTGAGAAAGGAGTCCATGTGCTTCAAATGATAAATCACTTGGAGAGATGTGTTCCAAGCTTATATAACAGGATCCTGGACTCTTGTTTAGGAGCTCCAACTTTACAATAATTAAACAGAACAGTACTATTCAAATACATAAAGATACATTCAAATACATACTATGTGAGCCTATATCACTGTAACATAAAAGATAATATAAAAGCAATAACAAACCTAACAATCTTCTAAGCAACTTATACTCACTAAATTTAAGTGTGTTTCTTTTCCATCAATGAATCCACTGTGCTTGTTTTATGAATAGCTAGCATTGTCACCAAATGTTATGCTATTTTATTTCAAAGGGAAATGAAACCTGATTTCGTATGTAAAATCACATGTAGTTAGTTCAAGTTTTTATAAAGATAGGTATTGTTAAATGAGAAACATTCATAAATTCAATAAATATTCTAAGGCTTACAACTCATCATCCTAATGACTTATTGTATAAAAGTTAATAGATTTCATTGGTAGAAAATATTAAGTATATTTATCAAGACTGTATATATCCCATTAAACAATATGTCTTGTGCATAACTATGCAAATGCATGATGTATCTATAGTGTATAAATATGTAAGAAAATTACAGTTAGCACAAGATCAACACATAATTTTCACCTGAAAAATATATGTTCATATGTAAAGAATATCAAAGTGCCCATATTCAAAACTTTAACTCAGAGTCACTGAGTTCAGTAGTACAATCCCTTACAGGAAATTCTCACAACGTTTTTAAATGGATGGCAACCATTGTAAGACTGCCCCTTATCATGGAAAGTCCTATATAGTATGACACAAGCAGAATGAGAAGCGTTTCTTTATGTGCTGTCAACAAGTGTGCCATCTTTCAATAAAAACATTTTTTCATTTCAATTAAAAAAAATAAAATACAACAAAACAAGCCTCAAGAGGTTGCTATTACTAAGATTATCTAACTTTAGAAATACATTTATCAAATGTTTACTGTTGAAATACATTTACCAAATTTGCTTTTATGAAACACTTGAAGCTGGATAAACTCTCTGTATTATTTAAATTGATTTTGGAATATCTCCATGTGGGAAAGTTTGTACAAAAATAAAATTTGCCCTTCATAATAATCATTCTGATAACACCAAAAACCACTCAAATACCTGTTACTTAATTGAATACAACCACCCAATGTTTACCACGCTAGTAAAGATTAACTAGTAAGGAACGATAGCAAAAACTAAGAAAAGAAATGCAGCAGAAAAACTTGAAAGTGTCAGAATCAAATTGGTTCGCCTTTGTTCCATGTGTGAGATTCATTTTCAAGAACTGTGACCATAGAAGGAAGTAGAACAAGTCATTACCAGAACATTTGTTTTTTACGCTTTGTTCTACTGGTAAGTTTCTAGTGCCTAGTTAAAACGAAAGTCTAACTGTCTTCAGTTTTACCCATCTATGATTTCAACTAGCCACAATTTGCTAATGAAGAAATAACAGTAAACCAACAAAAACCAAAACACAGTGATCTTTTGTTCGTGAGAATGTACTCTTCAAAGTCTCTGAGGAGTGTGTAATGCTATACACTTTTAGACAAACACAACAGAATTCTGCAAATAGAATGAAACTGAGTAAGTTGGCTTCCTAATGGAATTTTACCTTTTCACTTGGAGTCCAATCAATTTTTGTCATGGAAATTCTTGAAGCAAACACAATCACTGGGGAAAAAACAGCGTAAAGGAAACTATAAAAGTTAATGACTGATAGCAAGAATGTCTGCTTATAAAAATAGATTCCATTTCCCCCTCCTATTTTCCCGTTCTCTAATACGAGAGATCCTGAACAACCAGAATATCACATCAAAATTTTAAGACAGTAAGTAAAGTGTGTTATTAAAAGGGAACGAATGCTAGCAATCAAAACAAATTTCTAAACAAATGAAGGTTTTGTGGAGTTCTTCCAAAGCACTGAGAGTATGGGGAGACATTCCAAAGCATAGCTCAAATTGATGACTGAAGACTGTGGCCACAGAGCCTGGCAATGTTGGAAGGGAAATGAGCTCATTTTCCATAGGTTCACAATGAGGACCTTGATACATTTGTATAATTTTCTCTCAGGATTGGCTCCCTCTTTAAAAATACTTTACAGCTGCTGAAAACAAAAGCAGACTGTAGCCGGATGACATGATAATCTGCTGCAACCAGTTTTTAACACTGGAAGATCACTTAAAATCTAATAATACCAATGGAATTACTCTAATTTCAGCGAGCTATGGCAAAATCCAGTAAGTGCATTGAGTGTGTCTTTAGGAGGCATTTGGTTAAGCCAAATGCCAGCAAACACGAACTAAAGCATCTGCTTAGGCTGGAAGGAAATCTGACGTATGCCAACAGTGTTTAGAGTGTCTGAATTAGATTTTCTATAGAAGTGGAACCCTATATTTTGCAGATCTTCTACAACTCTCTATAAATGGAGGAGGTGGGGAAGCTGGTCTAGCTGACTTCCCGATGTTCCTTCCCATCTGAATTATTGTGTAACCCCATGAAGAACATCAGGGTATTGGTACATCTTTTTGAAATGACTCTGAAGCCTAACTTTATGCTATTAATAGTGTTCTGACAAGCTATCTGCATTATTATAGCGGAAATATTTGAGAGTCCTAAGCAAAGACTGTAACCTCATTTTCATCCTGTATTAGCAATGGTATAACTTCAAAGAATGATCACGAAGGCACAAAGGGAAAGCAGGGGGATACACTATAAAGGATACTGGGAATGAAAGAAATGCATGATATTACAGATATGAGCATCCTTATGTGACACACAAAATAAGTGTTCCATTGTGGGCAGGACTTGTAAGAGATGATAGATTGAAGCGTTATGTATACAACACCACAGCCAAATGCCACCAAAGCTCCTATGTCATGGACGCTGGGAACAGACAACTCCTGGAAAGAGAATCAACACTGTGGTTAGCTGTTCATTTCTACCGTGGTAGGAGGCAGTGAGTCTTGAGAAGATGATAGCTACATTATGCTGAGCATGTAGAAGCAGCAGGAAACTCTCTCTTCTCCAAGTAATCTACATAGAGAAGATGAAAGAAAAAAGAGAAGGAGTAGCCCAGAGGGGTAGGCTAACCTTGAACAAAGCCAACAGGTCAAAGTCAAGCACAGAAAAAGCACAGATAATTTTAAGTGCTGTTCAGCAGTTGATTATTGATGATTACTGTTTTCACAGGCAGGAACTGGCTTGTGTTTTTCTTAAGAGATTCTTATACCTCCTTTTTCCCTTTACTTTGCTGAACATTTTCTTTCTTTAGTGTTGAAAGTTGAATCTGCATTTTTATGGCCACACTAACAGTGAGGTTTCATGGCAGCTGATATGAGCCCTGACTGCTATGGCTTTGTCCCCCATGCTTCAGTGGGCAGTCACAAGGTCTCAGGAAATGAATCAGCAGAAAGATCTTCCACTGTCAATCTCTTGAATTATTCAGCCCTCTTACTCTTACTCTTTAGCACATCAACAGTAACTTTTATTAATTTTCCACAAGTGAAAATATCACTACATGTGGCCTGTATTTTTGTAAAAATCTGAACATAGAATATTCTCTTATTTCAAACACAAACAAGTGAAAAATCTTGTAACGAAACAGTTTGAGATTCCAAAGAAATTGTTGTTGTATTTCTAACTGTTAAAAAAAAAAAAAATAGGAATACTAAGTTACGCTACTCTGGAATCCAGCATCAAAAAGAGAAATTAGCTTCAAATTTATATTTTAATATCTTTTCTGTCTGGTGGCCACTGTTTTTTTTTTCTTTTAATGGGGATTATGTTCACATTTTCTGCTTCAATTTTTTTCTCTTTGCATTTTTTCTACTTATCTCCCTTCAGTCCCTCTGTGATGTATTAAGTTCTGACAAATTTTAAAGCATGTTTCTCACAGAGGCATTGCAGTGGTCTCTCATCTATATTTGGGCTTTCTTCTCCTCTGTCCCACTTTTTGCCTTCCATGCAGAAATGACAGTATTTGGTATAAAAAGCATTCAGCATAACTGCTAGCTTTTACATTCAGCTCTACATACAATATGCAAAGCTTTTCTTGTACAGCTCTCAGTCTTGCTCCTTTCAAGCTGGCACAGCTTCCCTAAGAAACACATTACACATAACTCCTACAGAACTGTAGGAGATCTTGCTACATCTGGTGTGGTAAGCCTGCTAAGTCTTTCAGTCCAAGACAGTGAGATCTCTCTTTAATAATGTTTAATGTCCAAAAGGCAAAAACAAACCTACTGAGACCTGACTTTCTGCTTTGCCTCATTCATTAAGAGCTACAAGTCTTTTCATTCTATATCCAGTTGTATTCTTAAAGCTATCCCTTCACTGTCAGGCATTTCATTATTTAAAATAGAGAACAAACGCCTCATTCATGACCATAACTTATTCTTCCAGAATGTCTTTTGCTTTTAGAGAATTCACTGCTAGGGTTTTCTACAACTCTTATTCTCACTTTTGTTAAGTGTTCAGAGAGCAATGCCATTAAAATCCTATTCTACCTAGCATACCTTACCTTGCAGCAAAAGTGTGAAAAATTTTCTTTGCAGCTAATTATACTGCTTAAAACTCATCATAAGTAGCATTAGATTTGTGTAAGTGTACATCTTACATATACATGAAATACAGCAGTATTTCTGAAGTCTTTTCAATAAACCAGGTATTTTGCTTAGGAAAGAGTGAAAATGAAGTGATGCCCAGAAATGTCAATCAGATCTACTATGATACTTGAGTATGGAGGAAATATATGAGCAGGCAAGGACAGCCAATAAAGGTTAGATAAGAACTTCTGAAACATGAAGAGCAGAATTTCTACTTCCCTTACTCTCCAAATCACTTTGTATGCCTTATGTAGCTTTTCCTTATTAAAGCTGTTTGTTTTATATTTTAGGCCAGCAACACTGCTACCCATCATCTGATTTTTTTTGTGCCACCTATAAATAAATTAAAATAGAGTAATATGCATTGTCTGTAATATTTGCTTTCTACGTGCACTGCTTAGAGGTAAAAATAAAAAAGCAAGATAGCAGTCTAAGACAGAGAGATTAAATAGTTTGAAAACAGCATGTCAATTACATTCAAAAATTTCATTGGCTGATGCCTTCACAATCTTTGTTTTCCATTTCTCTATACTTTGTCAGGTTATTATATGAGCATAGCAGTCTTTACCAAAACATTTCTAAAAGTAGACCATCCTTTGAAGGAAATCTTTTAGCTGTTCCCAAAGATTTAAAGGCAATATCTCAAGCTACTTGCCTGGTATACTTGATTTGACTCTGAGATGCAGAATGTATATGTAAAATATATATATATATAAAGTTGTCTTCTAGTACAAACATGTTATAGGATAAGCACACATTGAGCCCCTTACCTACATAACTGTGCAAAAAAAAAAAAAAAAAAAAATTGAGTTCAGAGGAGTAAACCAAGTCTGTAGTTTTAAAGCTGTTAAAAAGCCGGGAGCAAAAAAGACGTTCTTGCTCCACTTCCCAAATATCCATACTAGGATAATATGAATCATTCCAATCGATTACATTTTTAACTGCTAAAAAACCTTTCATTTTATTTATGATATGAAAATACGATCCTACCTGAAAAGTTGCAACTATGCCCATTCCAGTACAACCCATCAGTCCAATACACAATGAAAACGTATTGCATGAAGACCTAACAAAGCGCAATGATTCATTCTGCTTCTCTATTATTAAGTATCTGATATACATTGTAATTGCACCTGAAAAAAGAAACATTTTTTAATGTTCATACATCTCTTACATTTCTTGCCCTATAACAAATTTACATACAGAATTAAATTATAAGCATTATGCGATAAATAATACTGCCTTTAATTTTGCAACTATTCTTACACATCTTAAACTCAACACTGTATATCAGTGTCATCTAGAAAGAATTTCAAATTGGTTAAAGAAAATCATGAATTTGAAGTACCAGGCACTGGCTTTCCACATTTGGAATAGCTGTTACAGTGAGAAGATCCACAACATGAAAATGGGAGAATTGCTTCTGCTTTGATATATAATTTTGTACTAGAACTACATATTTTAATAATAGACAACCTGAAGAATTAATACATTTTCATAGTCTGTACACAGGAAAAAAAAGTAACTAGCTCTGTATTCAGAAAGTATTCACAAAATTTTGAAGCAGTGTTGACTAATCTTTCATACAACAGGGTCTCCTTTACACACACATTTTACTGCAACCTATATGCAGTTCACTCCTGACAAAAACCTCTATTGATTTAGAAGATCATGGTTCATTAGTGTATAATAAGTAGTAGACCAGATTCCATGAAAAAAGCAAAACTGTAATTCAGTTTGATAACACAGAACATTTCATCTACAGCTAGAAATTAAACCACCTAATGTTGTTTGTGTACTAAGATGTTAATGAAATTCAACTAGACAGTATGACTGAATGAGTCTTTTTGAAAAAGTAAAATGTGGGATTTTACTCTGCATGAAGTCCATCACAAACTCCATACACACAGTCACATAGCTATTGACCCTCCATCCCCTAGAATTAAATAGGAACTGCCAAACTTTCTCATTCAAAATAAGCAGATATACTGGAGGAGTAGGCATCTTCACAGAAAACAAGTGTTGCCTTAACACCGTTTTTTAATACCATCTTTCCTCCACTTCTTATTTCCAGTTACACCAACTACTTTGCACTGATTAAATGCTCTTAAGAGACAGAAGGGCCACTAAGGTGACAGTACTGGCAAGTACCTTGCCTTGTATGGGAATTCCTTATCACTGATATACCATTAAATTGTTATTTAATTGTAGATTATTTTTTCTGCTGAACATTGCATGGACTCCAACACAAGCAGAGAACATTTGCAAGTTTACGTTGCTTTACTGTGTTCAGATCAAATAATTCATACATACCTAAAAGTGCTGAAATATTAATCATAAATCCAAAGATACCACTCTCCGGAGGTTTAGTTCCAGTATCACTAAAGCAAGAAGAGAGAGAAGAAATTTAAGGTTAATTGAGATCTTTAAAACGTAAATGAAATGGACAAATGAAGCCCCAAGAAGTATGTAGCTTGTGTGAACTGCTGTTATGTACGTATCACGTTTGAACATAAAAACTGTAACGTCACTTGCAGCATTCTTTGTAGTACTGAGACTTTGTTTTCAGAAAGAAATCACATATTTTGAGCACAATATTTGAACTGCATTCCTTCTTCTTGTGTATGCAATATGCATAGATGTGTCAGATTGCAATACTTTGATAATAAATTAAATAAATGATTGTATAAATGATATTTTATCCACTGAACTAACACTGTGATAAACTTATCTAACGGCATTCAGTATCCTAAAATGTTAAGAGAATTGAGCTTAATTTCCTAACGTGTTTCAAAGGACCATACCCCAGAAGAGCAGTTGTGCTCCAACACCTGGGAATGTTGCTAGGCATTGTTTAATTTTGTAATGTAGATGTAGCTTAAGAGTACTCTCAGTCCAAGATATTGCAAGCTTCTTTTGCTGAAGCAAATTGTTCTTATAATGGATAATTAGAAGCTCCCTGGGCCAGAGAAATGGAGCGTGAGTGTGAGAATATCCATTCATTCATAAATGAATACATTCATATGAAAAATGTCATCTTTAAAAAATGTATGTTGCCTAGAAAATGGAATACCTTCATCACAGAATTCTTTTCCCTCTTTTCCCTACATAGGAGTTAACACCCATACCAGAGAATGCTTTTGCCTTACAGGACGGGCATACTCCTGGGAGGATAAGGATTCAAGTCCCCTCAAGTAGGACTCTTGAGATTATGTGAGTGCTCTGTGTAAATAAGAATACAGCAATGCCATCACCTCTTTGCATTATTTTTACTTGTCTAAAACACAACCAGTTGAGAATATCTATTAGATAAGACTCTCTTGGTCAAGCCAATAGCAAGTAGGTAGCTCATAAACCCTTAGATAATTTGGGTGTGAACTGAGTTTTCAATCCCTCACCGCTATTGAGAGGCTGTGGTGTAATTTCCTCATGAGTACTAACATGGTTGTGTATTGTAAACAAAGGCACCCAAGGAACACTATTCTCATAAACACAGGGAAGATTTTAGGTAATGACAAAATTCATTGGAAACTGAACATAGACTCTGAGAACGAAACTTTCTCTTAGCTATATGGTGAGGCAAGTAGGTACTAGCTAGAGATTTTCAGTATGTTTCACGAAGTTAAATCCGCTTCATTCCAGCAGAGGCTGGATTAGTTTTCATGCTGAACATCAAAACCTACTGCTGAATGCAGGCAAAATGACAGGATCTCATCATGAGTGCCTGTTCTCTAGCAGCCAAAAGAGAAAACTGTGTCTGCATACGCAAATGCTTTCAAATAAAGATGTTGACAATTTTGTTAACTTCAAGACAGAAAACTATGGCCACAACAAAATATTTATTTGTACTATGAAACTACATTATTATAATTCCCTTGCACGTTATAGAAGCATCTGAGTTATCAGTATGCTGACAGTATGATTTATAAAGAATGGGAGAAAGCTTGGAATGCAAGGAGAACCCTTTTCTACTACATGAAAACAGAACAATCTTTACATACATACAAAACAGAACAATCTTTTAATTCCGTTTGATGTGATAGCTTCCAAATGTTCAGACAATGAAGGCTTGGGACACTCCAGCTTTTAGGCAAGTTTCTATAACTTCTCAAGCATTAAGAACCCCACTCATAGGTATTTTCTTGGTGTAATGCCTTCTAAAGACTTGTTGCAGCTTGTATCCTGTATTAGTTGTTTCTCTTAGGTTTGGAATTGATGAAAAGAATACGGTGATTCTTATTATTTTGTTTGACACTTCTGAAAACCATCTTAATCCTTTCCTTGTTTGGCCTTTTTTAAACTTGAACTTCACATCTTTTCTTCATCTTTCTTGAGTGTTTTCATAAATACAGCTGAGGACTGCATTTAAACAGTGGGCCACTTGTGACAACCTTGAAGGACTTTTGCAAATCAGAGGCTGCTCTATGCTAAGTGATTGTGATCACTTCAAAGCTTTTGAAGGGTGTAGGTGAGAAGAGAATGGAATTGGAACATGTAAAGAAAGCAACCATTTGAAGTTCTTGGAACACTTCACCATAAGAGCAATCCAAATAAGCTGAAACTGCACAGATCTCCAGTCATTTTTTAAATTAAAGCTTTTCTTAAGCAAAATCCTTATAGGTGGTGAATTTTGCAATTGTATACTTTTTAACTCAATGATTTTAGAAGTATGCTTTCAAGTTACTTCATACCGAGAATATTGTATCATATCTGCAATATATTTAGAAAGTATACAATCTTCCTAGTGCCCTAATTTCAACCAAAAATATCCCTAAGACTAAATGAATACTTAGATATATTTTTGTTTTAATTCTGGTCTGTCACTTTGGAAAAAAAAGTTAAAGTATTCAGTGACAGTAACTGTCTTTTAAAGAAAAGGAAAAAAGAAAAAGGCACATGTGAAACAAAAAACTTGTGCTCATTTACTTGCAATTGTGCACAGGTGAGCAAGTCATGGACAAATGAGAAACGCAGTATGAAAATGACAGTATTTGAATCACCAGCTCCCGTAGCAAATTTTTCCAAGTCCAGCAGTCTTCTAAAGTCTTAAAAGAAGAGAAAGTAGAGCAGAAGGGGAAGAAATATTTTAGGGCCAAAAGACTCATCACCATCATCATCAGATTTTCTGTATAGACATCCTAAGTTATTTCACTCCAAACTGAAGACTTACATTTCAAGGTAGGAAGACTATATTCTGACATTGGCACGGTTTCAATGGCAAATGTAAATGTGGTCTTTCTCTCACTGAGGCAGCTGTCACATGATGAACAAATACAGTGAACAAGTTACCTGAAGGCATGCATAGGTTACTTGAGAATTTAAAGAATTTGAGAAATGTTGAACTGAAAATTGTCAATACTTGTCTCCTTTGTCCAACAGGAATTTCCCCATGCAAATTCAAGTTCAGTTAAGATATTGCGCAACTGAAATCTTGCAACATTCTTCCTCTTTTTTTTTATCACATTAAGTTTCACTAAATCACTGAATCCCATGATTCAGATTTTCAGCCCAAAGCAACGATGTGCAAAATAAGTATGAACTATAAATATTGGCCTGAGTACATGGGAGGAACAACAGTATTCCCAAGTGTACCTTCTACAAAGATCATATGCCTGGACCATATATTTTTAGAACTACTTAAAATTCACCAACAGTGTAAAACCTGAGTAAAATGTTGCATTAAAAGCTATTAAAATAAACAAAACATCTCTCTCTCAAAAAAAGATTTTTGCTAGATAATTCAGATGGCCTGAAATATTGCATTGGTTTGTTCATTTGTTTTTTATTGAAAATGTCTTAACTGTCCTGTTGGCTTTTTTTTTTTTTTTTTAAGGTATATGGATATTTATAGTTATTCCTTAGCTAAAGGATAAGAATGTTTTAGGGTGTTTGTTTTGTGCTGTTTTGTTTCATTTTTTCTACTTAGGTATTACCTGCACACAGCTTCTTCTTGAATTAACTGTGGCAGTTAGTTGTGATACCTTCATCAGAGTTTTACATCTGTGTAAATTCTTGATTTGATCTGCAACTTTAAAGAGAATGACACAAGCAACATGTCTGTGCTGTCAAAAACTTAACTGTAAGTATAATTATACATAAAATATGCCCTATTCACTCATGTTTTACTCAAGGACTCAGCATATACTGCAACCATAGGAAACACTATTTGTCAAACTTTTTATTATAAAACCTCAAAGTCGTTCTGAGCACAAACCATGTACTCAGTGTAGACATAGTTACACCAAATGGTTTATTTTTCTTGGATAACACAGGATAAATTGCATTTTTTGTGCCAATAAAACTGTATATAATCAGAGGAGAATGGAACTGTGACTGTGATTGTTGAAACTATAGATGATATTTGCATGTACAGGAGCAAGGCTTTCTAAGAGCTGTATTTGAGTAGATGATCCTAAGAAGGATGACATAAGCATGAAGCTCAATTTTCTTTGGCTTAGTTTGAATGAAGCTCAACTTTCTTGTGGGTTGCAGTGGGTTGCATCACCTAACTTGCTTACATTCACAGACTTAACTTTCAAGCAAATTTAAGTGTATATACAACTCAGGTTAGCAGTCTTACAAAATTGCATGTGTTCATAGATTCTGTCAAGGAATTTGGCATAGATTTACTTTGAAACATGTAATTGAAAAGCTTCTTTAGATATCAAAAACCATTCTCAGATTTCTGTCTCACCTTTATGCTGTTAAGAGACAAATGCTAGTAATTTCCCTATTCGGATTTAAATGTTAACTATATATAAGCAATGATTTATACAAAACTGTGCTTCAATGACTAAGACAATGAGATGGAATGGAATTGAATAGAATGGAAAGGAATTGAATGAATCAGAATCATAGAATGGCTTGAGTTAGAAGGGACCTCAATGATCGTCTAGTTCCAACTCTCTTCCATGGACAAGGTTGCAAACCACCAAATCAGGATGCCCAACACCCCAGCCAACCCAGCGTTGGGTGCCTACAGGAACGGGGCATCCACAACTTCTCTGGGCAGCCTGTGCCAGTGCCTCATCACCTTCTCAGTGGAAAATTTAACCCTAATATCTATTCTAAATCTAGAATCAAATTGAATGGAATGAAATAGAACAGAATAGTGCAATTGAAAGGATTGACAACAATCATTGCGTCCAACAGTCTGATCACTTCGCCACCAGTATCCAAATACCTCTTGAATACTGGTGGGCATGGGACATAAATCACCTTTGCTGCAAAGCCTGTTTCAGTGTTTGATCACACTCATGGTAAAGAATTTTTTTTAGCATCTAGACTGACCAGGTTTCTGGAGACAAGATACTAGAAAGAACATACCGGTCATAGAATAGAATCACAGAATCATAGGATAACTAAGGTTGGAAAAGACCAACCATCAGCCCATCTCCCACCCATGCCCACTGACCACGTCCCTCAGTGCCACATCCACACAGTTCATGAACACCTCCAGGACTGTGACTCCACCACCTCCCTGGGCAGCCTGTACCACTGCAACACCACTGTTTTTGAGAAGAAATATTTCCTAAAATCCAACCTGAACCTCCTCTGGTGCAACTTAAGACCATTATTTCTGTCCTATCACTGTTACGTTGGAGGAGAGGCCAATTCCCACCTTGCCACAAACTTTCAGGTCATTGTAGAATAGTCTCCCCTGAGCTGCTCTTCTCCAGGCAAAACAACCCCAGTTCAGCCACTCCCCATCAGACTTGTGCTCCAAATCCCTCACAGCTCCATTGCCCTTCTCTGGACAACCACTCATTTCCCGGTTAGTCTTCCACATACACTGCTCCTATGGTGCAATTCTTAAAATGCCTACTTTCGTTTCCTAAACAAGCCAGTTGTGTCTCTACAAGTCACGCCATCATCTGTTGCACTTTGGACCAGTTCTGGAGTTTTTCAAACAAACGAGGAAAAACCCTGCATTTACACAACTTAGTACAGAGCATTCAGCACCAGTTTCCCCAGGATCAGGCCAGCAGCACACCTCGGCTCCAGCCAAAACGTCTTCCAGACCCTTTTTTGCACTTCTGCCAGCATGTAGATCCCATGGCTCCGAGGGATCAGGATGTGAGGAGGCAGTGCATGTGAAGTACGGTTCTGCCCGCTGAGCTCCCCGGCAACCCCGACCGTCCTCACCTGATGTAGGGGACGAGCGGCTCGACGTGACCAGCCAGCACGGCGATCACATAGGAGATGATGAAGGCGGCCGAGGACCAACCGACAAGCAGCGCAGGCACGACAGCCACCCCGGGCATAAAGCACAGCATCTCCCGCTGCCGCCCTGCCCCGGGCATCGGAGACCACAGCCACGGGGAGTCACCGAGGCCGCCTGGGGCCGGCCTCACCCTCCCGCCTCACGCGTGTTTTCCGCCTCCAGTTCGCTCGGGGATCCCCTCCCCGCCGCTCGCAGCCTGCCCTTATCGCTTTCGTTTTCCTCAGCGCTCCACGCCGACGGTGCCGCCCCGCCCGGCTAACGGCCGACAGCGGCCACCGGGCGGCGCGGGACGGTGGGCAGCTGGGGCCCGGCGGGAGGCCGTGGGCTTTGCGGTGTGGGTTTGAAGCCCTCCTCTCCCCCTCCCCCTCACTCCCACACACACACGCGCGTTCAAAACGCCTCTGACACACAGCGCGACCTCCTTTGGCACATGTCTGAGGTTTCACTTTTTCACACACTGAGAGGGGAGCAGGGTTTAATCCCAGCTCACGTTGTTCCATGTGCTCACTTTGGTTGAAGCTGAAGCTGTGAACAACTACTCAGGTTTATTTCTGTTTGCTTTGACTGCACGCGTTTGTCTGCATTCTGGACTAACACCCGTATGCACAGTCACTGTTCCCAAAGATGAGTGTGGGTGGTGCTGTGAGGAGCCAGCAGCTGGACTCGATGGTCACTGTGGGTCCCTTCCACCTCAGTGTGTGCTGTGGCTCCGTAGCTCCATAACCCATAAACATCTCATGTGAGTTCCACTTTCTGTGGAAGTTGACCAGAGAGGTTGTGGATGCCTCATCCCTAGAGGTGTTCAAGGCCAGGTTGGTTGGGGCCCTTGGGCAGCCTGGTCTAGTATTAAACGGGGAGGGTGGTGGCCCTACATGTTGGCAGGGAGGCTGAAGATTCAAGATCCTTGAGGTCCCTTCCAATCTGGGCCACTCTGTGATTCTGTGAAGTTCCCTATACTGAAAGCATCGTAAGGCAGCAGCTCAGGACTCCCCCAACCTTCAGAGACACAAGGAACCAAGACACTCAGGACAGCACACCTGGGCGTAAGTACAGAGCAGTAATGGCACAAACTGCTCTACAGTCAAGACTGTGGATATGCTGAAGGCATATCGAGTGCCTTTTGGAATATCTCATACTGCTCATACTCTTCAGGTGTAACTTGAGTCTAATAATTCACTCATACTTCATGATTTTGCTGGAGTACTTTCGCACACACAAAATGCAGCCCATCCATTTTCATGGTGGCTAGTTCAGTACTGCTCTGCAAGAGGGGTGTTTTAGATGTAGGAAAAACAAGGGCTTAAAAAAATAAAATAAATCGCAGTTAATCTTTCCATAGCTCGTCTGTCTCAATAATTGCAAGTAGCAGAAACTGTCTTGCAATGTGTTTATTTCCTTGTAAGTCAGAAATGCAAAAAAATAATGGGTGGAAATTAATATTTCACCTGCCTTAATATGCACTGCTATTAAGTTTTGTGTTACCCTCTATGACAGGTAACCTTGTTTTGTCCTTTGAAACAAAAGAATACTGTTCAGGCACTATATCCAGACTCTGGTACAGTGAGCATGTGTCAGACAACAGAAATACACTGTCCATGTATTAGACTGCAGAAGTGTATTGAGGTTTGCTTTAATTACAGAAATATATGTATATATGTATATATCCATCAATAACTGTATATGATTTTGGTTCTTTATAGATCCAACACCACATAAGTGTCAGTGTAGGAGACATTGTTGGAAAAATGTTGAACATTTCATCCCCTGTTCTGCAAAACTATACTAAACCACTAAACTAAGTGGCAAATAGCTCACTCTCAAGTGAGAGTTAAGTACTTAAATTCTTCACATGACTTTTTGCAGTGCTCGGGCATTGTTTGGTCTGAAAGCAGGTGGCAGCTTGCTATTTGATGATCACTAGCAAAGGCACTTTGTTGCTATGTAAACATTTATTATTGCTCATGTGATACATTTATTGCAGGAAGTAGTAAGAGCACAGAATTTGAAAGTGATGATCTTTGGATTGGTTTTGTCAGTGGCATTTTTACATAGTTTTTTACGAGATCATTAGCAGTTGCAAGGAGTAATAAAAACAGATTACTTACAAAGTTGAGGAGGAGACATTTTATTTACTGAGTTTGATAACATTAGTATGGTATTTCAGAGAATGTATTTTGATTTATTGCGCTTGGGACAAATTTTGTTAAAGCTCCAGCATGAGAACATGGTCTTTAATGTTACTGCTCTGGATTTAACAAAATGATTGAATTACTTCCTAAATATATGCAAAACATTGGTATAAATTTTCATTTGCCAGAGTAATATTGTATTAGAATTACAAGAAAAATAAAGACAGGGTGTGCAAATATTTGTGTGAGCTGAAAGCAGAGATCTAAGTAAGAGATCTAAAATAGATCACACTGCTGGTAGTTGTATATCTACTTCTATTTCATTTGCAGTCTTTTTTCCATTGGTTTTATATTCATTGAATATTTACATCTATAATGAACATAAATAAAAGTAGAAGAATATTTTCTTTATCACATTACCTTCCAAGTAAAGTCAAGTAATTTCTAATAGCTAAGTTGCATAAGGGATATTCAGTGCAAAGTGTAAGAACTTCATTTATTTGTTCTATCACCTAAGTAGCACTCTTTGCTTTTTTGAAATACTTTGTCCTAGAATAAATTTTACCTCAGCATCTCCAACTTGAGGCCTTTTATATATTGATTTTTAAACATCTTCTCATTCTGCTCCTCTTGAAGTCCGTAACTGTATTTTGATCCCCCAAAATGTACTTGTTAGTTGAATGCACACTTACTGCCTTGTGGGTATGCAAACTATTTATTTGTCACTGGAAAAAAAAAAAAAAATGCTGAAAGGTAATCCCTTTCCAGCAGAAACATGCATAGATAAAACTAACTTGGATGGAAGGGCTGGTTTGAAGGGGCAGGTACTGAAGCAACAGCTGGGCAATCACTTTTTCTAGCTGTATAAACATCTCAACCAGACTACTGATAAAAAAAAAAAAAAGTGCTAAATACTTGCATATCACTTCTCTGGTATTTGTGTCTGTCAAACACTGACCATTTTTTGTCTTGTGAATCCTCTCTTGTGAGAGGAGCTGAAATAGACATTGCTGAGGTCTTTGTTCCATCAATGTGGCCTTGATACCAATTTCTTTAGTCCTTCCACTTTGTGATCTAAAACTCTGTGCTGCCTGAGAAGTCTGCATGCACAGCTGCTGTGCTTTTAAGGGCAGTTCTTGGGAAATTAGTGTGTTTGGGCAAGTAGTAGACATCAGAGTGATCTTGAGCTCAAAAGATTCAGGTTACTGTAGTTGAATAAGTCAAAGAAGTAAGATAGAAGTTCTGAATACATCCCCTTCATCTGTTTTTACATAGCTCATAAGCAGCAACCTAAATAAATTGTGTAAGCTGCATAGACAAGAAAATTATTAAAAAAAAAAAAAAAAAAGGTGCGGGAGAAGATAGCTGAACTTAGATTTTGAAGGAGATCTCCATAAAAATGAGAAAATACTGTCCACAGTTTTTAATTTCAAGATCATTTGTTGTAAAGCAATGTGGAACACAAAAGACCTTCTTAGAAGTCACTCCCTTCCTGGATAAGTTGGTCTCCATTACTTTGGTTAGTTTTCAGACAGATTCTGTGGAGAACTGTTACAGTAGCTTCTTCCTAATTTGGTAAGGAAGTTGCTGGAAGAGGTAAGAGAAATGAGAACATAGCAGCAATGGAAGTCTGCAATTTGAACAAAGGAGAAGCTAAGTACTTTGGTTAATTTTCAAAATCTCGTTTTTTACTATGCGGAAGCACAAGGAATAAAACTGTTAGCATCTCAGCAGCCTTGACCACTGAATGCTTAAAAATTATTACCAAGACGTGACAATCCTTTAACAAACACTACAGCAAAACCAAGTGATTTTTCTCTGACATCTGTACTTTTAAAATGTGAGTAAAGGATCTGTCCCAGGCATCCTCTGGCTGTAATGCACAGACATTCAAAAACCCCAAATAAAATTGGAAATATTTATATATATATGTATGTATATATATGTATATCTATCCTTGTGGTTTCACCTTTTCCTTAAATTTGAGAGAGTTTCTGGAGTAAAAGAGAAACAAAAGGCTCTAAAATATTTTGAATACAAAAACAAGGCCTGCACATTTTAAACTTAGAGATTATTTCTGGGGCTTATATATAAGAAACTAGGTCCAGATGTCTAGAGAGATCCTCGGCAACAACATAGCCTTTGGAATTCACAGACTTATGGCTGCTCATAAGCAGAACTACATCTTTCCAGGGACCAGAGGGAGAAGAGGAAGTTTGTTGCTTTTCTAAAGAAAAGCAATGGATGGTTAAATAGAATAAGGAGGGTGCAAGAGTTGCGCAGCAGCTGGGCACCACTATGGTAAAGATGATAATGGCTGGAAAAAAATCAAATAAGTTGCCAGACGTAGGTTGTGCCAGAATTGGACATTTAGAGGAGGAATCAGATACACACTACCTGTGACTTCTGCAGAAGGCTTTATGAAGAGTTCAGGCTGGCTTGTGGTACCTCTTCATTCTCAGTCACATGCCAAAGTTCTGCTACCTTCTTAGTAATAAAAGCATATATCTGCAATCACTTATGCTGTGAGGCATTTATGATATTGTATTAATATTTCAGACAGGCAATATGTTTTAAAATAGTTGTCAGGTACTAACAAAGATGAGAAAATATGTATTGCTCAGTTTGTTCTGGTTTCCTATATGGTTAGCTAGACTGCTATATCTAACCAGATGTCTAACCACAAAGCAGATAAAGTCTTTTCCACTCTCAAAAAAGAGCAGACACATCAAAACTATTGCAAAGTCCATTAAGAACTAGGAGAGGTAACTCCTGAGTTGCAGTTGTACAGTTTTCTACCTGACAGTAGCCTGATATCAGTAGAACTGATATTTCCCAACAATACTGAGATTGGGTAAGTTTTAGTCCAGAATTTCTGGAGAAGACTAACTCTCAAAAGGTATGTTTTTAATTCATTTACTCTCTATTTTTGCTGTACAGTTGAAAAGTGATGGTTTTCAAAACAAAGGTATTAATAGGGTAAACCTTAGCTTCCAGAAAGCACAAGCTGCAGACTTCTGTGGGCTACCAGTAGCAAGAGAGAGATTATTCAGCTGCAGATGAGTCATTCTGCAGTGGCTTTGTGCTCTGAATGAAGTAGTCAACATCCTGAAGCAGGTAATGTACAGTAGTACAAGAGTACTGTACAAGAATGTACAGAGTACAGTAACTGACTATGACTTAGAACACAGTTGTTTGCTAAAGAGGAAGTCATGAAATTCATCACCTCGAGTTCAGTCAGGATGCAAAGGAATGAAAGAAAACAGATTCTAAACCAAGTGGATTTGATTGGTGTTGGAAATACTATTAAAAATATTTTTTTTCTCAAAAAATGAGATCTTATTTTCATACATCTTCATACATTTTCATACAGAACTGAAATCTCTGTTCAGTTTCAGGATGTTGATTGGTCTTTCTCTACCACAGCATATTGCTAAATCTGGAATTTTCAACTATTTCTTCCTGTTTATACCAAGCTCACTCAGCACATTGTTGGCCTTAGTGTTTGCTCCTTCCACAAACTTCTTTCTTTCGAGTCTGTTGACACGAATATCTAGAACAGCCACAGAGATCAGATACAAATGCTTCAGGGTAACATTGTGAAATCTCTTTATGACTGAACTGTTTGTTTCAAGTTGATACAAATCTAACAAACAAAATGTAATTTTACAAAACCTAAATGTTTTGTCAGATCCCTTTTGAGAATGTTTTTTTTTTTTTTTTTTTTTTTTTTTCCTCCAGTTGTAACAAACTCTGTTTTTCATCCTTATTTGGCTTCTGCCAACATCCTCTGTGGCTCTTCAATAACAAAGATTTGTGCCCCATAGCAACTCTGATAAAACTAGAAAGAATATGAAATAAAGATAGGAGGATTGCTCCTCTTCTGTAAAAGTACGATGGCATCAATATAATGAGACATCAGTGAATGCTCAGCTTTGTACCTTGGGCACGGACACTGCAGTAACTTCAAGGAGCAGAGCAACATTTTCTCTTATTTGAGTGAGAAAATGTGGATTTGAGGAAAAGTTCATTCAATTCTTAGGGAAAATGGAGAAAAGATTGTAGAATCTCAGAATTATCTAGATTGGAAAAGACCTTAAAGATCATTAATTCCAATCATCAACCTGACCTTCTGAGTCCCATCCCTACACCATGTCCCCCAATACCATAAGTAGATGTTTCTTAAAAACTTCCAAGCATGAAGACTCCATTTCTTTTTTTCCCAGTGCAGCCTACACCAATGTCTAACTACTCTTCTCCATGAAGAAATTCTTCCTGATGTACAGTCTAAAACTTCTCTGGCACAACGCAAGACTCTTTCCTTTCCTAGCTACTCTAATGAGATCAGAAAGAATACGAAATAAAAATAGGAGAATTGCTCCTGTTCAGTAAAAGTGCAATAGCATCAGTATTACTGGTCAGCTGAGAGAAGAGATCAACACTCTCCTTGCTGCGGTGTCCTTGCAGGTAGCTGTAGAGAGCAATGCAGCCTCTCCTCAGCATGATTTTCAAATTTAAACTTTTTTTTTTTTTTTTTTTTTTTTTTTTTTTTTTTTTTTTTCAGTACTGACTGAAAACTCACTAGGTACAGTTAAACAAAGTGTGTACACTCATGGAGCTACAGACTAATTCAGAGATAATCCACTACAAGGTACAACATCAGTTTCTGGAAGATGATTTTAGACCTTGATGCTGATCTCTGAGTGGTGATCTCTGTGGGAATGAGTCTTATCAAAGACAAAGATCTCTGTAAACAGTGAGTCAAAATGGGATCCTTCTGAATGAGAGAATACAGACTGGTGTGTGTTACTTTACTCTGTAATGTCCTGAATGATTGATGTTGATTTTATCACTGTATTAGATAGTAATACTAGTACATTCCCTATGCTGCACTGAACTACTTATCCCAATATGCCTAAGGTTCCTGCTTTAAAGAGGGCTTTAGAAGCGTAAATGATTAAATTTAGTATATTAACGTGTATTTTGGGGGAAGAACAGAGAGAAGACCTAGAACACCCTGCTATTGCCTCTCATCTCCTTTCCAGAGAAAGTAATAATGCAGCTCTTCAAAATAATGACAAATTCACCTGTATGATTTGACTGCTGTTAAAGCCTTACCCCTCTACAGCATCCTCTACTGATTTCCAGGAGCATAGGGAAAGACAACTTCCTAGAGGAACAGGTCCTTAAGTATGTTAACATAGTAAATGAACATGCAACTGTAGCAGAGAAATCTTGACATGCTTTAGTGAGGAGCTGTAGAGGAAGGCTGCAGATGGAATGAGGGCTGTTTAAAGTTTCATGTAGCCCACTGCTGTTCTGTGTGTTAACAACGTAGTTTTATGTAGGAAATAAAATATTTGTACAAAGTACCTACATTGAAACATGGTTAAGAATGCAGAAACTCAGAAGTTACGTGATTCCTGAGCATGGGCATTACAACAGAGTTAGAGGTGAAATATCTGGCTACTTTTTCTCACCTCCATTCTTCAGTTGTGTTGGATGAACCTGTTCACAACTGTGCAGATCTTTTTTCTGCTGTGAGACCTGCTGTGAGTGGAGCAGGAATAGAAGTGATGGGTGCCTAATTACAATAAGCAAATATGAATTAGCCAATTATGCAAAACTTCCATGACGATGGCCAGATCACTTCACACAAACTTCGTATGGGTAAATCATCACCATTCTGCACTTTATTTTTGTTGTCTGATTTGGCACACCACTCAGAAGTTCTGAGCATTCACAAATGTAAATGAAGTGTCTAAGAGCTCAATGCTGAGTCTTCAGAGTACTGCTGCTTAGCTCCTACACTGTGGAAAATTAGTCCTAAAGTAGAAGGCATGAAGTTTGCAGAATTTAATCTCTGCCTTTGTGCTTGATAACATTTACTTTACAAAGATGCTACAATATATATTCTTGTTGCGGAACAGATCATACAGTGATGAACACTGAAAGCCTTTGAGGATGTTAATTCTTTCTTTAGAGCAAGATTTGAGGAGTGTGCGGTGAATATTATTCTTGGCTAACAGAGATGCTTAAGAGTTTAAGTTGATTGTTCTTGGTCCTCTGTCTCAACAACAGATAATTACATTATTGCCTCACACATTAAGCTCTTACTCTTCTCCCTTTCCAGTAAAGGAAACTGTAAAGATCTGGGGAAAAATAACTTCACAATACTTTAGCTTTTCTGAGAGAACAAAAGGGTGAGCAGTAGATTGCTATTTTCCCAGGGTAGCAATGAGGAAGAGTAGCAACAGCTCAAGGCTTACAGGATCTCCAGTCTCATTTAAAAGAACCAGTAAGTACTTTTTTTTTTTTTTTTTTAAATAGGTTTTACTCCTCTCTTGAAAAGAAGGCCTAACAATAGACTTCAGAGAGCTTACTGAGATCTAAGACATAGAAGACAGTGAAGGCAACTTGCAGAGAAGTAGAAACAATATGAAATATGTTTTATAATGATTTGACTTAGGTTATCTCATATTCAGTGACAGGTGTGGCTTTGCTTAAAGTGCAGCTATGTGCTATGTGCATCTTCAAATTAGCAAGAATACAAGTACAGTTATCTAAATTATTCTAAGAGTCCATGGGTTTACATAGGTAGTGATTTGGCAAGGCCTTTAAGTATTTGCTTAATTATAGTTGCAGCCTGTAATTTTCAGTTATCCTGACACCTAGTGGAATTCATTGCTCCAAGCAGAATATATAGGTTAATCTGGTAGAGCAATTGGAGAAAAATAAGAAAGTTGTGTAAGCCATCGATGGACAAAAATAACAAGATAGTCACCTGGACAACTACTTAAGCAATGAATTAGATAAAATGTGAAAAAGAATTTGACCCAATCCCTTCCCCTTTAGAAACATGCTAATAAAGCCAGACTAACTGTTGTACGGTCCCTGACCTGATATCTGATTTTTTAATGAAGATGGATTTCCTAGTTTCTTTTTATTATTACTATTCATTTTTCCTCCTCTATTTTTTTTTTTTTTCTTTTTATCTTTTTCTTTCTATTTCACTTGGAGGCATCACAGAATTCAGCTTAAGTTACATTCTGATCTTCATTAATATAATGTGAATATACTGAACCCTTTTAGTGTCTCATCAGAAGGCAGAATCTGATTCCTTTCCTTTCCTTTCCTTTCCTTTCCTTTCCTTTCCTTTCCTTT